>NW_024080823.1:2232011-2385737 GCF_003009895.1 Hyaena hyaena | reverse complement strand
GCCCCGTCCCCGCCCCCTGCCAGTCCCCGCCCCCACTGGGAGAGGGCCTGACGTCACCAGAGTCACAGCTTGCCTCCAGGCCAGGCCCGTTAAAAATCACAGCTTTATTCTCAACTGATTAACTTGTTATTTGACTTACCCAAATACTCCTAGTGTTAATTCAAACAGATCCTGAAGCCACTGCTTCTCAAACCATCTTACTCCAAACCGAAACTGGAATTCATAGGCCAGAGCATTTAGACTGAGTCTGTCTGTAAGGTATTTTAAGCTGTCTAATGAAGAAGACATGAGAGCAGGAGTGAAAAATACGAAAAGCCTTAAGTTCGGTTCATAAGTCCTCTGCTCTCTACCCCTTCCTCTCAAGTTCTTTAGTAATACCTGTTGACACACAAGGAGAAAATAAATTACCGGCCTCTTATTTCTTGAAGACTGGTAACCAAGTGGGCTCCACATTTTCAACTATTATGGTAACCCAAAGGTGCTTAAACATCCAAAAAGACTTTTCAGTCCTGGGCTGTAGAGCTTTACTGCCCCAAACTCCTGTGAGTCTAATCCTTAAAAACACTACAATTTGATTCAAGGGGGAAATCAAGCTGCCTCCGGGCTTACTCCGTTAAGCGATCCAAAGGCAACTTCAGATTTCCGTTTCAATCACCATCCCCCTAATTCCAACCATCTAATAAGTGATGTCTCATTGCTCCTGAAATTTTTTTTAAATTTTTTAAAATGTTTTATTTATTTCTAGAAGAGAGAGAGAGAGCAGGGGAGGGTCAGAGAGAGAGGGAGTGACAGACTCTGAAATAGGCTCCAGGCTCTGAGCTGGCAGTCAGCACAGAGCCCGACGCGGGGCTCGAACCCACGAACCGCGAGATCATGACCTAAGCGAAAGTCGGACGCTTAACCGACTAAGCCACCCAGGCGCCCCTGCTCCTGAAAATTTTTAAAGGACTACTCTGAACTGCTTGCATTTCCCTTTAATATTAATATTTTAAAATGTGTGCTGTTTTCCTAAATTTATAAGCATGTATACTTTCCACAACTATGAAGATCTCCTAAAAGGTTGTACTTTCTGCTTCGGGTTTATGATGCTTTTCTGAGTCATCTTTAATTGCCTGCTGTCTGGCTAAGAACGAGAATTCGCACAGTAAAGCCTGCACAAACAGTGTAAACTGTGCATTTCTCTCAGGCTCTGTCAAAACCTGCTGACCAAGCAACTATCAGATGCCTGAAACTAGAGAATATTATATATTTTATTTCCTGAAATGTTTCAACGAGTAAGCTAAAGATTTACACATTTTACTGGACAAAGACTTCAAAAAATAGATCGTTGATGAGCAAAATGAATGAACAGCAGGAAAAGAATCCAGCTGCCTAAACAAGTGACTGAATAAAAAAAATCACACACTAATATAAATACAACTCAGAGAACACTAAGAAATTTGCCCAGAAGGATGTACAGAGTAATCACAATAATGGCAGCCAAGACAAACAGCTTAAGAAAAATGACCTTAATATATAAAGGGCAGGGTTTCTACAGAAGCCTAGAGGTACTGGTTTGGATTGTCCCAGCAGCCTGGCAATCAGCACAGAATGATTAATAAAGTTAGTAATTAAGTTAGTAGTTAAGAAGTGCTCTTAACTAACTAAATTGCCACCGACCAATGAGCTGGCATTTCCGACCTGGGGCTGTTCCCTACAGTCACTTGGAAAGGTTGTATGTGAGCAGAACTGAATTACCTTTCACTGGAAGTGCTTTCAGCCTTCAGCTCAAGGTCTGAAGAAGGGTCTAGGGGTGTGTTAAATTAACATTGAAGAGACAGAATGGGGAATGGTAACATGCAACCTACACACAGGGAAACACTCTTGGGATATGTCAGGAATAAGAAAATTGGTGGAAAGGAATGGAAGATTGTAGGAGACACTCAGATTGCAAAGAAGTTAAGTACAGAACAGTTCTCAATTGGGGCGCCTGGGTGGCTTAGTCGGTTAAGCGTCCGACTTTGCTTAGGTCATGATCTCGCGGTTCGTGGGTTCGAGCCCTGCGTCAGGCTCTGTGCTGACTGCCAGCTCAGAGCCTGGAGCCTCTTTCAGAGTCTGTGACTCCCTCTCTCTCTGACCCTCCCCTGCTCACGCTGTCTCTCTCTCTCTCTCTGCTAGAAATAAATAAAACATTAAAAAAAAAAAGAAATTAAGTACACAACAGTTCTCAGGGTGATCATTACAGAAAATAAAAACTTGAAATTGACCAGGAGAGAAACTTTTAAAATAGGCCACATGCATTCAAGTATGCTGAGACCACTCAGCATCGCAATAATAGGAGAACTGGCTGCGATCACTTTAAAATGATTATCTCCAATCTTTAAGAATCCCTGGGGCTCTGGCTGAAAATAGTTACTCTGTTTGCTAAATTACAGAAGAGGAATGGATGAGTCTACAAATTACAAGCCTCCCAAGAAGAACCACCTAAGTGAAGACCCACGTGGTAAATTCCTTGAAGGAAACAAATCACAGAGATAGAAAATCATAGTAAACTTAATCTAGCACAAAATGAAGATTTAAAAAAATAAACCTATAAATAAGGGGAGATTCCTCCCCTGATGAGGATTGGCTACTGCACCCACCCAGAGAGGTGGTAGTTTCTTTCCAGCCCTTTCCTTCTTTTCCAACCCTTTCCTTCTCTTCCAAGTTGTGATGGGTATACTTTTCTCATTGCCCGTGCTAATGAGCTTCCAAAGGACACAGGAGTTGGCGGTGGTGAGTGGCAATCCAATCTGGGAGCCATTAGGGACAGAATGACTGTGTTCTTGAGCTGTTTGTTTTAGCTGATTTCACAAAATCTTAAAGTGTGAAAGTGTTTTAGATCCAGAAGGAACCTTCAACATCAGCTGGTTCAAACCTTCATTTTTTAAACCACACTTCCAGCGCCTGGAGGGCCGGGCTTGGCTCCTTGCCATCCCGTTTCTTCTCCATCCCTCTCTGGCCTGAAGCAGTTGGCTGCCTGTGTGCAGAGAGCCGTTTGCGCCAATCCCTCTCAGGTGACACCAGGTGATCTGTGGGGCAGGGAGACAACCATCGCTGGTCTGGAATGACATCCATTCTCTTTTGCTTGGACCCACCGACCCATGACCTGGCTGGCTCGACTTCTCTCCCTTGCCTGCCTGGGCACTGGGCTCGAAGCCCCACAATCTCCCGGGCTGTCCGTGTTAACCATCTCTCTCCCCGCCCCACCGGATCAAAGCTTGGCCAACGATGTCAGAACACTGCTGCTGTGTGAATCGGGGTCCTCTGCAGCCTCACCTGCAAAATGGGCATAAAACGCATATACTGTCCTGTATATCTTATAGGGTGATGGTGAGCAAAATTAGCCTTTTGGAAACACTAGCAGTGTTAAAGTTAATGTGTGAAGATTATTACAAATCTAAGTAGGAAAGAAAGACACGATCATCGTGAGATTTGAGAGGCACCCCTGCCCAGGGACGACACTGCCTCACATACACTGCTACAAGATCACGTCAGTCTTGCTTTCCTCCCGTTCCACCATCTCGATGCGTTGACTTTCTGGAAAAATACTGCCTGTCTCAGCAATTCCTGGGAAAGGCACGGTGTATGCTTTACAATAAAGAAAGAAAAGTCAGAATCTCCTGAACAGCAGTCTGGCAACAAAAAAGCCACTATGCCAGATGATTTCTTCCTTCCTTCCTTCCTTCCTTCCTTCCTTCCTTCCTTCCTTCCTTCCTTCCTTTCCTTTCCTTTCCTTTCCTTTCTTTCTTTTTTTTCTAAGAGAGAACAGGAGAGAAGGGCAGAGGTGGGGAGAGAGAGAGAGAGAGAGAATCTTAAGCAGGCTTTGTGCTCAGTGCAGAGCCCTACGTGGAGCTCGATCCCATGACCCTGGTATCACGACCTGAGCTGAAATCAAGAGTCAGAAGTTCAACTGACTGAGCCCCCCAGGCGGTGCCCCTGCCAGATGATTCCTAATGGACTAGTTCCTTAAAACCTTGCTTTCGACACCTACCAGGTGACTAACAGAGGCAGAGAAAGAAGAAAAACAGAGCCCAGATGGAGACCCTAAAGAACACAATCAGGCAAATGGAGAGAGGCTGGGAGACCTGAGGGCTTCTGGGAAGTGATTGCTTCACCTCGTGCAATCGCCCCAGCGCACAGGGACGCACAGCCGCTGCCCTGCACACACTCTGAGGATCCGCCGTGCTCCTTCTGGAAGGATGTGGGATCCCGTTTTCCCATCCCGGCCTTGCTGTTCACTGGGTCTCCTCACTCTTGTAAGGCATGTGTCTGAGGGGAAAGTGGGACTACTGATTTTTTCCCGGTCAACTGCGAACTGCTGGATTTCATTATTTCAAGTCTGTCTTGAAAGGAGCTGTGATATCGTCCTGGGCTGCTCACTGTGGATTGAGGACACCTGTAACAGGGATGCCTGAGCTCCTGAACCATCCACTGCCCTCACTGGGAAGCCCAGACCAGTACACAACACGGAGGAAGGAGCAGCCCGGCTTGCCGCCCACCGCCCATCCTGCTCGGCCGTGCCGACTGAGGTCCTGGATGCACCAAGGTCCAGCCAACCACCCTGCAACCAGGGGTTGAGTTCATTTCACAGTCTGTGCCAATGGTTTGTAAAAAGATGTGACACGTTTTTTCCAAATCCACAAGAGACAGTGCATCCTTGAGCTGCCAGGACACATTTCACGTGAAACATGAAAAATTCCAGGAGCTGAGGAATGGAGAACTCAACCACAGGCTAATAAGAGCCAGCCATGGTGATCTAAAGAACGTTAGGAAGTATCGCATGCAGCCCTCATCCCTATTGTTATCACTGGGATCATTCCTACGTCACTTTATAGTTGGCCACATGCTGCTGGACAGGGTCACAGCCCGGCTCTTCCCCGGTGTGCAAGTTACACGGAACTACAAAGGCCGCCAGGCTGAGCCAACGGCACCAGAGAGATGAGCTGCAGGTCATGACCCTCCCTCAATTTATGCCAAATAAACAGATGGAAATTCACACCCCACATGCAGGGATGCGGCCCAAGGAAAACCCCAGAACCTGTCACATCCTTCCTCTCTGTGTCCCCATCCTTCTCCCCACCCCCACACCCACACCCCCACGCCCAATCCCATTACCGATAATGGGAGTGCAGTCAGTATGGGATGGAGTGAAAAGAAATGGTTAATGTGGATGGAGAATCAAGTTTGCTGGATAAAAGTCATTCATCTAGACCTCTCCCATTAAAGGAAAACTTACAAGAGAAAACAAGGAGTAGGTTTTAAGGGTTGGAATCCCAGGAATAAAGTGTGAGGAATAAGCTTAGGGATCCCCCAGGCTTATACCAATGGGTTAACAAGGCATAAAGAAGCATAGAGACATAGGATGCTCACACCCGAGTTTGGGTAAACCAAGAATAGGGAGGTGCTAAGGCACCCCAGAATAGCGAGGGAGGGGTAAAGGCCCCATAATAGAGAGTCGTGCAAAGGCACGTACTACACAGGTATACGAAATAAATAAGATTAGGCATTCAGGGCAAAGCACCCCCCAATTTAGTACTATAGCAGAAAGCTGCTTTCACAGGAAGAAAGGACCAAATTAGTGGTAAACAGGTAAATTGGTCTATAGACGTCTGCACTGCAGGTAAAGCAGCCCAGGGCAGAGAGGACTAACAAAAGAAAAGGTGAGCTAAGATAAACAAACCTTCTGGCCCCGAATGCCCAGCACCAGGATTTTGTTTTATATTAACCCAAACCCCTGACCTCCAATATCTTCCAGACCTCCCTTCCCTCATGTCCACAAGTTAATGTTCACGGATTTTTGTTTCTTTGTGCGCATCCATCACCATGTTTGTAAGCCTTCTGATCCTAATAAAAACGGGGCAAGGACCCTTATTCGGGGCTCTTGTGTTTTCCCAGACATTAGCCATCTCTCTCTCCTATTTTAATCCCGCATCTACTCTCTTGCTAGCCGAGAGAGAACTTTAGACTTAGAGTCTACAACAATAAAGGAATCTTAAATGAACACACCTTTCCAGTGGCCCCTGTCCTTTACACATCCCTGTTCTGTCAGCTTCCACACTGTGGAGTTTCTGATTCCCCACGGCCTTCAACATGTTCTCATGACCACTGGAGGAAAACCATTTCTGTTGGCCCGATCAAGAGGCAGCTAGGATATCTCTGAGAAGGCAGCTCTTCATTCCATCCTGCTAAGATATTTGATCCAAAACACAGACAGAAAATTCAGACTACTGCTTTGATGTCTATTAGAATCTCCAAATAAAAGCCACTGGGTCTCTGGTGCCCAGCATAGAACCTTCTACTTCCAGTCCTTCTCTGACATCCACCAGATGATTCCCAACAAGCTATGCTCAGAAATGAAGGCGCCATGCAAGCACGCAGTCTCTACCAGTGATTTTCTCAGAAATGCCAAGTGCTATTAGGAAGTTCCTTTTCAAGCTTAATATGTAGTTTATCCAGGGGAAGAAACATAGCCTTCCCTTTGAACTTGCACATTACTGAGCTGAGTAAATCAGAAACAGCTTCTCCCCTGATGGCATCCTGAGTTCTAAGCTGGTCTCTAGGAAAAATCTTTATGGGTGATGATAATAATAGTTATGATGTTGAGTGGTCTGTTTCTCCAGATATTTGTCACAATACCAGTCTCTACACCTTCTCTTTGTAAGACTTGACGATTTGCCCGTTTCACAATTTGTCAGCATCTCTCCATCTGGCCTAAGAAGAAATGATTCTCATAAACAACAAAGCCGTTTGTCAACAAAGCTAATGATGCACAGAAGATCCATTGTTCTGGTTGGGGCACCTATGAGATATTTCCCCCCATCCTAATGCCACCCAAGTCAACATCTTCTAAAAGAAAACCAGTATCTCATAGGAAAAACTAAGTTAACAGGATCATGTACAATTAGTTAAAAATACTAGACCAAGCACTCTGATCAATGGAGCCATGTGATTCCACACTGGCTTCTTTCAACTTCCCCATTTCTGGGAGTCCACGCCGCAGCCCATCAGCGTGGAAAAGGTGTGTCTTCCTTCTTAAATGGAAAGCCCACATAAATAACAATGATTTTTCCAGTTGATATTTTTGGCCAGGAACAGCATGAAACCTCGCCTCCCTAGTGTGGAAGAGAGGAAGCTGATGAGCCAAAACTTGTACCTACACACCCAAACTGCCCTAAGGCAGGGAGGTCCTGCTGTACCTCTGGGTAAATAAAGGAGATGCCAAGGGTCACCAGCTGCAGGGTCACCCAGATTATGTGATGTCCCAGGGTGGTCACTTCCCAGTAACACAAACTCTGCTCGGTGCTGGCAGTGCTCTGAGCTCCTGATGAACATCCCAGACTGAGAACTTGGGCAGAAGAAGAGACTAGAAATGAGAGGATCCAAGTTAAGGGATCCATCAGCCTACTGTATCGTGGAGATCCTACACTAAGAGAAGTATCTTCCATGGAGCTCTGGAAAGAGGCTATCTTTTATTGGTTCAGACCCCACAGCAGCTATGGATGTATACAAGGTCTCTTAGTAGCTGCGT
Source organism: Hyaena hyaena (assembly GCF_003009895.1). Taxonomy (NCBI): domain Eukaryota; kingdom Metazoa; phylum Chordata; class Mammalia; order Carnivora; family Hyaenidae; genus Hyaena; species Hyaena hyaena. The sequence continues at coordinate 2,378,188 of NW_024080823.1, read as the reverse complement.
CACCAGAAAAACTTCCAGAGTTTTTGCGTCCTCATCTGTGAAATGCCGACAAGGAAAATGGCCCACCTGCCAAACCGGGCTACTCTGATCCCCACGAGTCAGTGTGTGAGAAAGCGCTCTGCACATCTGTACGGTACAGGCCACACCCGCAGGGACACTGCGCATGAATTCAGCTCAAAACACAGAGGCTTTGTGACACAGTGGGGTGGATTCTAAGTTAAGCATGCCCTGGCTCCTTCCCTCAAAGAGCCGTCAGCTCGTGGGAGTGAAAAGAGGCATATAACAAACCTCCGTGCTGTTAAAGGCAAAAAGAGAAATAAGTAGGACACATCTGGATGGCAGGAGCAAAAAGGGATCATTTTAAGCCTCAAATATAAATATATGCATGTGTAAATGGAATAATAAATTCACATGTATATTTCACCTTATATATTACACGTGATACATGCATATAATATATAATACAATGCATGTGTTATGTACAAATGTATAATGATATACAACATACAAAGCACATACTACACATTATAAACCTGCACCTATGTATGTGAATGTGAGTGTGTGCGCGCGTGTGTGTGTGTGTGTGTGGACACATATAGATGTAGAATGACTTCTGCAGGAAGCAGGAGTGGGAAAGATCCTTATAGGCTGAGGCAGGAGGGTAAGGATACGTACGAAGCTGCAATGGGAAAGCATGTGGCATAGTCAATGGTCAGTTTCCTGTAGCTGAAATTCGGCAACAATCCTAATCTCTTCTCCTTCTCCCTGGACAAGAGTTAGATTTCTGAAGGGAAATATTAGGGCTGGAAGGGGTCCTGAGCACCTCCCTAGACGAGCATCTGGGGCTGGCTTTTTTGGCTGGATAGGATGTGATATGTGTGTAAGAGGGGACCGTTATTCACAGAATAGTCTAAGACACATTGGGACAGGCAGTTTGAAGGCCTTCAGGAGTCCGAAATCCCATAATAAAAATGACAAGTGGAGGGGCGCCTGCGTGGCTCAGTCAGTTGAGCTTCTTACTTTGGCTCTGGTCATGATCTCAGTTCGTGAGTTCAAGCCCCATGTCAGGCTCGCTGTTGTCAGCACAAAGCCTGCTTGGGATCCTCTGTTTCCCTGCTCTCTCTCTGCCCCTCTCCCACTTGTGCTCTCTCACCTCTCTCTCAAGAATAACTAAATATTTTTTTAAAGTTTTTAAAAATGACAAATGGGGCACCTGGGTGGCTCAGCCAGTTGAGTGTCTGACTCTTGATTTCAGCTCAGGTCATGATTCCAGGGTTGTGGGATCGAGCCCCGAGCTCTGTGCTGAGCATGGAGCCTGCTTAAAACTCTCTCTCTCTCTCTCTCTCTCTCTCCCTCCCCACCCCTGCTCTTCTACCTGACTTGCACTTTCTCGGTATATATAAAAAAATTAAAAATTTAAAAACTTTTTTTAGAAAAAAAAAAGGACGAGCAGTAAACATAGTAAAGTGCTTACTACCATCGAGGCACTGCTATAAGAGCTTTGAATGTATTAGCAGTTGATCCACATAAGAGCCCTGTAAGGTAGGCACTATTATCATCATCTCTTCCCCCAAACAATCAGGGGTCTAGCTGCTACGTGGTTGAGTGAGGATAATCAGATGGCAGAGTCCATATTCTCAACCACGACGGGAAGTTAGTTTTATGATGTATTGTCTTCAGCAAAATAACTCAGCGGAACATGAATCGCTCCCACTTCCCTACACCCACAGCATTGCAGGCCCCACTGCCCAGCTGCATATTCATCCAGGCACTCCTCAGCTTTTTACCTAACATGGGTACATGCGAGTTCCGTCCTTCACCAAAATAGGATCATGACATCGAAGTGCATCTTGTGGACACTGCACAACACGGAGTACAGGGCAGATTCTCACTCCACAGTAAGTGGATAGGAAACATGGCTAAGAAGGAACAAACAGGAGCTTAAGTATCAATTTTTTCTCTTATTGGGACTTCCGGCAAATTGCTAACCTTGAACTTTCTTTTCCTCACCTATAAAGTAAATATAATAACAGAAGCAACTCATAAAGCTTAGCACAGTGCCTGGCAAAGAGTAAGCGCTCAATAAATGCTAGCTATTATTAATAATCATTCATTCTTCCTGATGGAAACACGGTCATTGACTGAGTATCTCCCTCTTAATGGCCACCCCCGCCCTCAGTGACAGTATAGTTCGCCTCTCTTTGTATGATCGCCCTCAGCCAAGGCTGGCAGCGGAATCTCCAACAGATCTCAAAGGGAGAGAAGATGCCCCTGGGGGTAACTTAGTACATAGCAAAATGGGCCAACCAATCTGGTTGGGTGGTGGCCAGGTTCTAAAATATCTCGAAACATTCAGGACCGCCCCATACAATGAAGAATTTTCCCACTTCAAATAACGATAGTGTTTCCACTGGAAAACGATGGCCCCGCTCGGACAATTCTTGTACGAGAGGGAGAGCAGGGAACATCCATCCCATAAACAGGTCGAATAGGTGAGTGATCCGAAATCAGTAAGGAAATCAATACCTCCTTACGGCTTCGGGTGGTTCTGCACGCAGGGGAATCCGGTCAGCTAAGGCCAGGGTATCGTGCCAGGCCTTGCTGACTTCCTGCAGCTCGCCCAGGGACAGCCTGCCCACCAGCGGGGCCAGGTCGCAGCCCCGCCCTGGCAGCAGCAGCTCTTGCTCTTCTATTTCCCTTCTCAGCTGCTCATCTTTGGCTTCCAGCACAGACATTCTTGCTTGGAGAGCTTCGATTTCTTTCTGGAGAAAGGGGAGACACCAGATTTTATAAATTAACCCTGCTTGTGGCAAACCGCTCTGCCGACAATAGGTCGTCAAAGGAAAGTCAGCCATACGCATGAGAGAGCTCCCCTTCGGAGCAGATTTTTGGAGGTTTGCTGAAGTGAAAAAATCACGCCAGCTTTGTATTTCTGATTAGTTGGCATAAGGAAAAACATTCTCTCCCAAGCATTAAATAACTATGGGGAGCGGGGGGGGCTAGGAATTTGATTTGGAAGAACCAAGCAGATACATAGATGACTTCCTTCGTTTCTGGTGGAAGAGCTAGAACACAGAGCAGCAAACGTCACGTGTGTGAGGTACAGCTAAGCAGGTTAACACAGGTCACAGACCAAAAAAGAAAAGCAGACAGTCCTTGGCCGGTCTGTCCCTGAACAGAAAAAGTTAGTGTGTAGTGAAAGATTAAAAATCACAATTCCCTAAGTCTACAAGACTGAAAGAACAACAGGATGCTGCAGAGAGTTTGATGCAGTCTACAGTCTGTAAAAAGTATTAAATAAATTTCATTTCCACTAATATAGCAAACCAAAGTCTGAAGAATCTATAAAGTATCATCCAATCTTGAGGTCAAAGAAGAAAACAAGCAGCAGGCAATCGAACGCACACCGTGTGCATGGTGTTGGAGCAGATAATCATCTCATTGTGCACTGTGTTCTGAATTTAAAATGAGGCTCTTTCAGTCACCGCACCCCCCTGTTCCATGCATTGGTTTCTGGCTGAGAAGAGCTGAGCTCTAATCCTGGGCGCCTCCCCAGCTCTCATCCATGTTCTCTTAAACCCAAGGTACAGATCACCTACAACTTCAACCTCCTGACCCCACTTCCAGTGGGGGGCAGGGGGGTAGAGACTGAGGAGGAGTTGAAGATGCACCAATGCGGGGCTCAAACCCACGAACCCGTGAGATCCTGACCTGAGCTGAAACTCCAGGTGCCCCATCTTAACCATTTTTAATGCCAGTTCCATGGCACTGATACATTCACACAGCCATGCAATCATTTCCACCCTCCATCCAAGGGGTCTTTTCATCTTATAAACCAGAACTCTGTCCCCGTTAAACTCCAGCTCCCCATTACTCTGCCTTCCCCAGCCCTTGACAACCACCATTCTACTCCCTGTGTCTATGCATCTCTAGGAACCTCATAGAAGTGGAATCATAGTATTTGTCCTTCTGTGACTGGCTTATTTCATTAGGGTCATGTCCTCAAGATTCATCCAAGTTGCACCATGTGTCAGAATCTCCTTCCTTTTTAAGTCTGTACAATATTCCATTGCGTGGATGCCCCACATTTGGTTTATCCACTCATCCACAGATGGACACTTGGGTGGCTTCCACCTTTTGGCTATCGTCAATAATGCTGCTGTGAACATCTCTTTGAGGCACTGATTTTAATTCCTTTGGGCATCTACCCAGAAGTAGAATTGCTGGATTGTGTGGTAATTCTATTTTTTGTAATGTTTATTTATTTATTTTGAGGGATAGCACCAGCAGGGAAAGGGCAGACAGAGAGAAGGTGAGAGAGGATCCCAACCAGGTTCCAGGCTCAGTGTGGGGCCCTATATTGGGCTCGATCTCATGACCACAAGATCATGACCTGAGCAGATATCAAGAGTCAGACACTCAATAGACTGAGCCATCCAGGTGCCCCAGTAATTCTATATTTAATGCTTTGAAGACCCACCATGCTTTTTCACATTGGCCCTACACCCTATTCTTTTTTTTTTTTTTATTTTTTTAAATTTACATCCAAGTTAGTTAGCATATAGTGCAACAATGATTTCAGGAATAGAATCCAGGGATTCATCCACTCACGTAACACCCAGTGCTCACCCCAACAAGTGTCGTCCTTAAGGCCCCTTAAGACCATTTAGCCCATCCCCCCACCCCAAACCCCTCCAGCAACCCTCAGTTTGTTCTCTGTATTTAAGAGTCTCTTATGTTTTGTCCCCCTCCCTGTTTTTATATTATTTTTGCTTCCCTTCCCTTATGTTCATCTGTTTGGTGTCTTAAATTCCACATATGAGTGAAGTCGTATGATATTTGTCCTTTCTCTGACTAATTTCACTTAGCATAATATACTCTAGTTCCATCCATGTTGTTGAAAATGGCAAGATTTCATTCTTTTTGATTGCTGAGGAATATTCCATCGTGTGTGTGTGTGTGTGTGTGTGTGTGTGTGTGTACACACACTACATATATACCACATCTTCTTTATCCATTCATCAGTCGATGGACATCTAGGCTCTTTCCATACTTTGGCTATTGTTGATAGCGCTGCCCTAAACATTGGGGTGCCTGTGCCCCTTAGAAACAGCATACCTGTATCCCTTGGATAAATACCTAGTAGTGCAATTACTGGGTCGTAGGGTAGTTCTATTTTTAATTGTTTGAGAAACCTCCATACTGTTTTCCGGAGTGGCTGCACCAGTTTACATTCCCACCAGCAGTGCAAAAGGCCCACACCTTATTCTTCACACAGAAATCAAAATGATTCTTTAAAATGTGATCAGAATGGGGCGCCTGGGTGGCTCAATCGGTTAAGTGTCCGACTTCAGCTCAGATCATGATCTCGCAGTTCGTGGGTTTGAGCCCCACATCGGGCTCTGTGCTGACCACTCAGAGGCTGGAGCCTGCTTCAGATTCTGTGTCTCCCTCTCTCTCTGGCCCTCCCCCACTCATCCTCTGTCTCTCTCTGTCTCAAAAATAAATGACCTATTAAAATTTTTTTAATAAATAAATAAAATGTGATCAGATTATGTCACTTCGCTGCTTAGAACCCTCCAAAGACTCCACATTCCTGTCGGAGAGAAGCTTGGAGTTCTTACAAAGGTGCGCAAGATTCCTCCAAGATCCCTTTGCTCCCTGACCTTCTTCTCCACCACCCTCCCGTAGCCTGGCCTCCTGGCTGCCCTCTGCATATGGGAGGCACATCCACACTGCAGACTTCACATGGCTGTTCCCTCAGCTCCAAGTTCACTGCTCAATGAGTTGACCTTAGCCTATGCACGACAGCTCTCACTGTCCTACAACAGGGTAAGTAGATAATTTATGTATGTATTATGCTTGCCATTCATCTATCTCCCCACACCCACCCCTACTAGAATATCAACCCCACGAAATCCTCAGCATTTCAAACAGCATCTGGCACAGAGGAGGCATGCAAATACCAGCTGAATGAATATCTACCTTCCCCCAGAGTTCTGCCAAGAACATTCCCTTCAAACACTAAGCATCCCGGGCTAACATTATCTTCTGAACACTTTGACGCCATCAGGAATTTTGCAGACCTTTAACTGATACAACTGATACATACTGTTGAAGACCAAAAATGAGATTTCACCTTTTCATCCAAACTTTTATGATAATGCTCGTTGAATATATAAACATTTGGTTTATTGGAGAATATTTTCAAATTGTGATGACTTTTGCTTCCCTTTGGCACTTTGCCATTATGGGGACCTGGGTGGGCAAACTCAGATAACAAGAATGCCCTACATGAGGGTGTAGGGATGGGGAAGGGGGCAGTCCAGTAACTTATCCAAGCCCCATAAACTGATCTAAATTCATTCTGTTATTTAGAGCCTAAACCAAGATTAACTCTCGGTATTAAAGACCCATGCTCTTTCTGGAAGTCCAGATGCCTTCAACGGATGCTTCCTTTTTGTTCCCCACCCTACCTCGAAGCCTCCAGGCTCCAGCTGGTGTGGACCTGGCTTTAAGGTGGGGGTGTGAGTTCAACTTCCTGATTGTCTCTGGCCTGAAGCTCAGTGCTGCTCCGAGACTTCTGGCTGCACCCCCAACTTTCCCCCACTGCCGCCCCCCCAACTCTCCCCCACTGCTCTGGGCCAACCTGGAGCTTCTGTACAATGCCCACCAGCTTTTTGCAGACATGCCAGCCTTGCCCAGCCCGTACTTGCGACTCTGCCCCCTAACAGCTGCTCCTTGCAGTGCCACTGGATACAATTTGCCATAAAGGATTTTCATAACACAGATTTTTTTCCCGCCTTTCAAAAGCACCTCGTAAAGGTCAAAATGATAAGAGGTGACAAATTGGCCTGGCAGACAAGGAAAGCATATTCAGAAGGTAATGAGAAATACAGAAAACAAGCACAAACACCACTGAGCTTTCAGCTCCTAGTAGGTAATGAGATTCCTACAAGCCCTCCAGCCATCTCCACCCATCTCTCCCTTTTGTACTTCACGGGTGGACGGCCAAAGCTCTGACTGCTACATTCAAGCAAAGCAAAGATCTGCCCTGCCCCGTGTGGCTGAAATGGGTAAGGAAAATGCTGGCCTATTTCCTGAAGATTCTTCTTCACCTGCTTACCTGCAACTGCTGCTTTTCTTGAAGAAGCCAGTCTCGTCTGGTGATGGACACACGCAGAGTGTCCTGGGCAGTGGATTCGAACCGCTTTGGCTCCATTCTGAGCAGGATTTGGGCATCGTCACTGTTGGCCCTTAATAAAGTAAAACATGCATATTGGTACAGATGTGAGACGCTGAAATCCTCAGATCTACAAGAGTGTTAAGAGAAAAGAAATTTCAGGGGCACCTGAGTGGCTTAGTCAGCTGAGCATCCGACTCTTAATTTCGGCTCAGGTCATGATCCCAGGGTCATGGGATTGAACCTACCTTGGGCTCCATGCTCAGAGAGGAGCCTGCTTAAGATTCTCTCTCTCTCTCTCTCTCTCTCTCTCTCTCCACCCCCCCCTCTCTCTTTGCCCCTCTCCCCTGCTCATGCTCTCTCTTTCTTTTGCTCTAAAATAAAGAGAGAGAGATTGAGAGAGAGATTTCACAAAGTGGCCACCAGCTGTTCTCACTCTTAGGCAGGTCATAGGGATGAGGTCCCTAATGTAAGTTTGTTTTAATTACTATTTGTTGGGGCTTTTGCTTTTTTACACACAGCCAGACTGCTATTTTAGACCTGCATTGTCCAGTACCATGGCCCCGAGCCACATGTGCTATGTGCTGAAAGTGTAAAATACATACCAGATTTTTTTGTTTTTTAAGTAGGCTCCATGGCCAACATGGGGCTTGAACTCACGACCTTGAGATCAAGAGTTGCATGCTCTACGGACTGAGCCAGACAGGCACCCCATGCCAGATTTTAAAGATTTAAAGAGTGCAAAATATCTCAGTATTTTTTATGTTTGTTACAGGTTGGAATGATAATATTTTCAACTTTGGGTTGCATTAAATATTTTGTAAAATCATTTTCACCTGTTTCTCTTCCATTTAGTGTGGCTACTGGATAATTTGACATTGTGTCTGTGGTTTACATTATGTATAATTGGACAGCACTGGCTTGATCATCCAGAGCCAGATTCCAAGGGCTGATCTTGGCCGTGGAGATGAAGAAGAGGTCTGACTGATTTGCAGATGCTTGGGTCAGAGTTTCTCAGAAATGTTTTGCTAAAAGATGGTCAGAACCCACTTAAAACCTGGCTCTGTGTCTTTTTCTTGCAGGAGTTGATACATTTGGTCAAAGCCGTGCTGGGGAAAATGCAGCACAGGCTCAAGACTTATGCTGGTGAGTTGCCTTGTAAGGGTCTTGGAGGCATTTGCCCTTAAAGGATGACAAGTTCATCCTTAAAGTATTCGATTTCTGACTCAATGCAGTTGGACAGAAAAAATATATATACCCTAAGTGAAAACCTATGTCAACCATTCAAGGAAGCTTTGTCTAGGAAAACACCATCAACTACAGTTAAAAGGCAAACGACTAGCTGGGGGAAATATTGCCACCCACGAATTAGAAAAGGGAAAAATATTGCGAATTTCAAGAGTTCTATCAAACCAAGAAGAACAAAGATGAACACATCTATCAGAAATTCAAACAAAGGAATTGCAGAGTTAAGGGAAATGTCTCCCATCAAAAATACTTTCCAATGCAAATTCAAACAATACAAAATATCATTTTCACCTAACTGGCAAAGGTTTTCAGGAACCGTGATTGTTTGGTGAGAGAAGGGAATGAGAATTGAGCATAAATAGAATAAAACTTTGGATCCTATATTCCCACTCCTAAGAATTCATTATATGTAAATGATCACAGATGTGCACAAATATTAACTGCAAAAATACAATTTTAATAGCTCAAAACTGAAAGCACACAATTGTACCACAAATGAGGACCAGAGCAGTCAACCATGGCAGTCACTTTATGCAGCCACTAAAATTAGGTCACCAAAGAAGATGTAACCCCATGGAAAATGATCACTTTTTTCAAAGCAGCTGTTAAGGTAATATGTATAATAGGAAACAACCACTATACGGGGGGGAAAAAAGCACGTATATAAAAGATAAGGAAAATATCCACCAAAATGTTATCAGCTTTTACCTCTGGGTGGTGGAATTACTTCTTTTGGCCAATCTTTGATTTTCTAAGTTTTCTCTAGTAAGCATATGTTATTTTTTTCCTTTTCCTTTGATTTCTAATTTGTTTATTAATTTTTTAAAAATTTACATCCAAGTTAGTTAGCGTATAGGGCAACAACGATTTCAAGAGTAGATTCCTTAATGCCCCTCACCCATTTAAGTGTCTGTTATATTTAACACTATAATGGAAATGGTTTCTACCACATACACTAAGTAGCTACACTATTTACTTAGGTATTTTAACAGAGCCAAACTGTTGGTTGTAGCCCTTGGACAAAACAGACTTGTCTAGGTTTGAAATAAATCACATTTCATACATTCATGATCAAATGTGTCTTCCCCTGCAGGAAAGCAGGTATCGATATCTTCAGACAGTCGGAGGCATAAGGTACACCCGTCCCCTCCCTCGGGATCCCTTCCAGATAGCTGTACCTTGGCTGCCACAGGCGTACTGACTTCAGGGTTCAGCAAGGAGGAGCATGAAGCTGCGTGTGCTTCCTTGTGCATGCACACTGGGTCTCAGTCCCTCCCTGTGTCTCAGAAATCATTTTTTTAGATTCCAGTTATTAGTGGAATTATATGGTATTTGTCTTTCTTAGTCTAATTCATTTCGCTTAGCATAACATCTTCTAGGTCCACCCATTGTCCCAAATGGCACAACGTCACTCTTTTATATGGCTGTATAGTATTCCACCATGTATATGCACATGCAGATGTGCCATGTTTTCCTTATCCATTTGTCTACTGATAGGCTTTTAGGTTGCTTCCAGGTCTTAGCCATTGTAAATAATGCTGCAATAAACACAGAGATGCATGTATCTTTTTAAATTAGTGTTTTCATTTTCTCTGAGTAAATATCCAATGCATAAACAAAAACCAGAATAAGACTTATAAATACAGAGAACAAACTGATGGTTGCCTGAGAGGAGGGAGCACGGTGTTGGGTAAAATGGGTGAGGGGGAGAAGGAGATACAGGCTTCCAGTTACGGAATGAGTAGGTCACTAGAATAAAAGGCACAGCATAAGGAATAGAGTCAATGATATTGTAATAGCCATGGAACAAGATACACGGTAGCTACACATGCAGTGACCACAGCATAAGGTATATAAACCACTAAGTTGTACATGTGAAACTAATGTAACAGTGTGTGTCAACTGTATTCAAAAGGAAGGAAAGAGGAAAGGAAAGAAGGAAGGGAGGGAGGGAAGAAGAGAAGAAGGGAAAATGAGTAACTGATGCCAACATGTGTTTGTTCTTTGTCCATCTCCTTTCACTCTTACCCCGTTTCATTCAAACATTCAGATAAAGCAAACACCATTAAGGCCACCTACTAGGCGCCATGGATTGTGCTTGGCACTAGGGACCCAGCAGTAAAGATGACGTGGTTCCCGCACAGAGCAGGCGAGACAAACACACTGACTGGAAAACACAAGGTAGTGGACACGTGCTCAACCCAGGGCTCAAGCCAATTACTCTAGGAGGTGAAAGGTGGAAGTGAGTCTCCCACTTCCTAAATCTTAACGTGGCATTTACAGATGAGGGAACCGACCAAGCACTGCAGCCCTGATATTTTTAGAAACAATGGTAGAAAATATGTCACCTCAGCTTTTCTAAGTTGCAAAACAGCAGCTACAGAAAAGGAAACCCCGCTTGTATTCCTGGGCATGACACAGATTCACATTCTCCGAATAATCTCGAAAACCACTTACTTATTGTAACAGACCATGCAATTTGGAAATTTATTTTCAGACCCGTTACTCTCTGGTTCATGTGCTTGGAGGCAAATTACAGCAGTCATTGTAATACAAATGCTTAAACTGATCATAATGAAACAAACTAGTCTGAACTGAGAATTTTCTGCGCCCCAGACACTATCATTTTTATCACACTCATGCCTCATTACAGACCTACGAGGAAGATATTATTATTAGAGTTTTGCCGCTGAGGAAGCAGGTGTCAGGAAAATTCGGTGACTTGCTCTTGGGCACAAAGAACCAACAGCAGAGTCCAGGGATGCGACCAGCTGATTCCCACATCCCAGTCCTTCCCCGGACAACCTGATGCCATGTAGGCTCTCAGCAAGATTGTGAACTTCTCTTTCCTCCTGGCTTCCAGTCACATGCCACCCACACCCACGGAATAGGTCCCCTCAGCAGGGCCAGCTGAGAATGAAAGGGAGGGCTCGGCATGGGGAGGGGAGTGAGTTTGGAGCCCCAGTTCTGCCTTTTGCTAGCTGTGAGTCCTTGGATTTATTAAAGCTCGCTGAACCTTACCTTCCTCGTGTTTAATTTTTTTCTTTTTTTTGAGAGAGAGACAGAGACAGAGAGCAAGTAGGGGAGGGGCAGAGAGGAAGACAGAATCCGAAGCAGGCTCCAGGCTCTGAGCTGTCAGTACAGAGCCCGATGCGGGGCTCAAATCCACAAGACGGGAGATCATGACCTGAGCCAAAGTTGGATGCTTAACCGACTGAGCCACCCAGGCACCCCATTACCTTCCTTGTGTTTAAAATGAGGATGGCAGTGAGGACGATGATGCCTTCCCTATATGGCTGATTATCGGGATTCTAATCCGTTTATTCAACAAATGAATGTGTGCACCTACTGTGTGCAGGCCCCACCCTCCTGCTAGGTATGAAAAAGGAGGCAGAGCCCCTCTGACCTCAGGGAACTTGCTGTTTGCTGTCCTTGCATCTCATGTTTGCAGCAGGAAAATGACCTCTGGATGCATATCCAGTGGGCACACCGTCCTGTAGAGTGAAGATTACAGATGAAATGCCCCCAAGGATCTTTACACATCTCAGAAGAGGAAGTGTCTGGAACAAAACCATCATCAACTACTGACATCCGTGGGAATGGGATGTGCTTCCCGCTCTGGGCTCCAGAGTCTTGGCCTTTCATGAGGCCACCTGCTCCAGACTGAGAGCCTCGGGAAGGGAGAGACTGAGCCTGCCTCATCTTGTGCTCTGCACCAAGTAGGGGTTTAGCAAATATTTGTTCAATGATTCCATGAGTCCGTGGCAGAGGAAATCCAGAAGTCGTTTATATTCAGCTTTCTAGTGCATTGGATCCTTTCTTTACACTAATTTATTTCCCAATTTGCTCTGCTTATGCAAATATTAAGAGTTTCCTGAATTTCCTAAATAGATACCATCTGGGTAGGGCTGGGAGTTATTGAAGGAAATCAACATAGAATTAAAAATTAGCTACAGAGGAGCTACAGGTGGGTAACTGGGAATTCTCCATATTATTGTTAATCACATTCATTACTAAAGCCATAAGAAAAGCCCCTGTGATTAACCAAAACTCATCTCTCTGTCTCGCACACTTTGACTCTGAGTATAGAAAGCCATCCACAGATGGCTGCGCGGTGGCCCCATGACACGCTGTGGCTCAGTAATGAAGCAGGAGACAGGTTTCCGTCGTTCAGATGTTCAGTCCTCTGAGCCAGGCTCCCTCTTCCTTCTACCACGTTGTTCCCTTTATATTTAATAATTCTCAATGTGTAATCCCCGATGTCAGTGCAAATTAGCATTGCTGCTATAAACTAATCAGTATGTAAAATGAGCAAGTCCCTCCGGGGCAAGAATTAAAAACACAAGGGTTGGAATGTTAGAGGAGCTCTGGGTGCCACGGGGGACTCGAAGTCTCTAAGACCATACCCTCCGCTGCCGGGTTGCAGACAAGCCCCCATCTGGGGCTGCCCAGTGCTGGAAAGATCCGGGTCTTTCTTCTTGGGTCTTTTCCACCAGCCATTTAAAGAAGGATAAACCCCATTTGTAAAATAAGGTCTTAAGCCACTGACGGCAGTGCGAACATTTCTCATCCCAGTGACCCCATGCGCCGTGTGGCTTTTGTGAGCACATCGTTCAACAATATTGAGGAAAGAATAAACCCTCTGGGGGCTGATGCTTCTGGAATGTGCCTGAGGCGAACCCACATGACTACCTCCACCCTAGCCAGCACCTGGGCCCCAGAGCTCTCCTGCACCCTCCTTTTGCTCTGATGGTTGCCTTCAGAAGCACAGAGTAAGATTGTTACAAGGCAGGAGTGAGGCCAGACGAGGCACCTGCCTGGACACTCCATGCCAGAATGGCTCATGGCAACAGCTATGGTTTACACAGTTGTGCGTATCACACATATGGTCCCTTTCCCAGACATGAACGCGACTTTGTGGTGCCAAAAATATTGCTGTTTTGTGCCACTTCCGGAATCCAAGAATCTGAGTCAAGGAAAAACCAACATTTATCAGGCCAATGCTCTCATTATTACAGTTGGGACAACCTCAGATCAGATGAGTATTTCTGGCAACAGGAGCCAAGTACAGCCCCTCTGAATACCTTTGCTCGCTGCTTCCCCCCACGGATGGCCATTCTAACAAATTCATGTCCTGTGACTTCCATGTTTCCATCCCTCCCTCTTTGGGAAGATGGTGAGAAAGAAGTGGTTTGGGCCAGTCATATAATCACTGAAGTGTGGTTTAAATCTAGAAATTGCTTCCTCCTGCAACGCAGTATCATAAATTATCAAGGCCACTGTGATAGCACAAATACCATAAAAATGCCAGGCACAATACAGATAACTTTACAGTTCTGCCTTTAGATAGATAGATAGATAGATAGATAGATAGATAGATAGATATAGATATGAAACTGAAATGTATCTAAAGAGTAAAACGAATAGGGGCACCTGGGTGGCTCAGTCAGTTAAGCCTCTGACTTTAGCTCAGGTCATCATCTCACGGTCGGTGAGTTCGAACCCTGCATCAGACTCTGTGCTGACAGCACGGAGCCTGAAGCCTGCTTCTGATTCCGTGTCTCCCTCTCTCTCTCTGGCCCTCACCCACTTCTGTTTGTGCTCTCTCTCTCTCTCAAAAATACATAAATATTTTCTTAAATTTTTAAATAAATAAAGAGTAAGTAGAATAGGAAACGAAACATCACTGCTTTCTATAGTCTTATTCCACCCAGAGAAAAGACTGCACTACAAGGGGGACACATGAATATTTACGTGGGTTTATAATAGCTTTGCCTGATACAAATGGCTTCAGGAATGTGAGCAAAGAGGATGGCACAGGAGACCTTTATACGGAAGATTTTATTTATAACCCACTAATTCGAAAACAAACTCTGAGGGGGTCCTCTGCGGCACACCCCACTTACTCTTCTCTTTCCCTTCCCTCCCATCTCAAGGCGATGATGAGGGGTCGGCGGTGGGTCTCCTGGGAATGGCACACGTGCCATGCTAATGCCAGTCTGGCTTCTCACCTTGAGCCCCGATTCAGGCTTCAGAAACATATCCTGGTGGGTCTGGGTCATGATGGCCATTGTTACGTAGTACCAGAACGTAGCCATCCCATTTTACCCCTCTGGTAAAATGTGTCTATAACAGCTATTTTCTCATCTTATCTAGGGCACCTTCCTTCCAGTCTGGGAACTTAGAGCCCACTGTCATGCATTTCCACAGTGGGATGGAATGAAAATTAAATGAAAATAAAGAATCCCATGTTTCAGAGAGACTAAAGGAAGCACTGGGCAGAGGACAAATGACTCAACCCAGAAGCATCACGGACCACACGATATTTATCTCTCCTGTTCCCCACCTGAAAGGAAGTATGTGAGCAGGAAATATTTGGACAGGCTAACCGGAGCTCTGCCTTGATAAGCCCCACTGGAAAACACTTGTATGTCTCTGTTTTCAAACGTGCTTGTATTTTGTCCACTTGTGTTTTAAGTTATCTGTTGGGAAACACACTTGGATAAAGGACATTTTGCACACACACACACCCCACACACAATTTAGGTTGTAAGTATATGACCAATTTCAAAGTACATATTGCCAAAAGTCCAAGGGGAAAAGACATACGATGTATATAGTCAAAGATATTAATGAGAAAATTATCAGTCATGTGGGTGATAGTCAACCAAAGCCCTCTCTTAAGAGAAAGTAAAAAAATAACTCTTGACTAGAGGAAAGATACAGCAGGAATAGGCGTGCCTCTGTTCCTTTCTGATCATTGCTGTTGCAGGCTATTGAAATATAATTTTCCAATTGCTCCAGAATCAGAAGCTAAAGCTGAGACACAGGCCCAAACGCTCTGCATTATAAACTGCTCTGACAATGGGGTATGGTGCCCCACTCCAGGCACTGCACAAGCAATGCCACCACAGGCAATCACCACTCAATGCACACACCCACTGGCCATGCAGGAAACGGAGCTTTCACAAGAGATGCTTCTCCTTCCCCTTTCCATGGCCCCATAGGGGGGTGAGGAGAGGGTAAACACTCCCACTCAATCCAAACAAAAACAAGAACACCCAGGAGACCCACTCATAAACACTGGGGGTGCCCTGTAAGCAGGAACATCTGATTCTCCAACATGGACATCTAAGTTGGAGTTCTCTTAATGGAAAGTCTGAGACGAGGATCTGAGTTTGGGCTATGTTCCGGAGAAGTGATTCCCAAGAAACTCAGAGTGAGGGGGAAGCATGAAAAGTCAACCAGTGGTATGTTATTGAGCTGATCACCACAGGGGCAACTTGGGGCTCAATCCTACCAGGAACTGCCTGGGAAAACATACGGAAGGTGCCTCAGAACTGTCCCCCAAAAGACTGGCAAGGCTGGCTCATCTACCCACCAACTCCCACCCCAGCGCTTGACAGCTGCCCTCGGGGGCATTCATTACCCACTCCCCGTCCTCACAAGCTCCAGAGCAAGCCCTGTGGCACATAAACCTGTTGGGAGCCTAAGGTGGACAGAACTGTCCGCAGCTGGAACGGAAATCAGAGGAAGGCCAAGAGATCGAGATACAGGACATCAAGTGTCTGCAGCAGCGTGTGCACACACAATTGACTTTCTGATGTATCACTACCTCCTTGAGCTGGAATAAAGAGGGGGCACCTGCGTGGCTCAGTCAGTTAAGCATCTGATTCTTGGTTTTGACTCAGTTCATGATCTCACGGTTCGTGAGTTTGAGCCCCGCACTGGGCTCTGTGCTGAGAGTGCAGAGCCTGCTTAGGATTCTCTCTCTCCCTCTCTCTGCCCCTCCCCCACTCACTCAAAATAAATAGCCTTCAAAAAGAAGAAGAAATTGGAGAGCCATGGCAAGGCAGAGAGGTCTGTAACGGGGCAGCCTGCATCCCCACCGCTCAGTGTGGCAAAGATATGTGAACTTCCCACGAATCAAGGAGATGTTGCAAACATTATCCTCCCCGAAAGTGTGCCCATTGGGCAAGGGGACCCAGAGAAAGAGTCCGAGTGATATGTGAAAAGGGGCAGCTGCCCAAGTGGGGTGGGAGAGGTTGTGCTCACCTCAGGGTCTAGGGATGGAGAAGGGCCTGTGGTGTCCTGGAGAACCCTCATGTGGGTGCCAGCAGACAGTGAGTGTGCCAATGCCTTATACATGGGGTGTCCCAGCCCGGTAGCCAGGGAGGCGGCAATGACCAACAAGGATCGGGTTACAGACAATGGACAGGGAGAGATTTGAAATGGATATGGGACTGAAGTTGCAAACTGGACCAGGTGGGCTGAATGTCAGTAACTGAAAATGAGCCAGACACCTGTGGTACCACACCACAGTGAACCAGTTATCTTACTGAGCAAAGTGGGACCGAAAACCAGGGCAGGCACCCCACCAGGGAGCGCCAGGACCTGACACTGGCCGAGCCGGGTTAATCCATTGAAGGGAGCAGTGAAGCTGTCTGGGCCGCAGAAGGAACCCGACAGATGGGAGTGTCATTTGGAGTGTATTCTACGTAAGATGCAGAGCATTAAACAGTGGTTTTCAAAAAGCTGAATGGACCAAGGGCGCCTGGTTGGCTCAGTCGGTTAAGCGTCCCACTTCAAGTCATGATCTCACGGTTCGTGGGTTGGAGTCCCATATCGGGCTCTGTGCTGACAGCTCAGAACCTGGAGCCTGCTTCAGATACTGTGTCTCCTTCTCTCCCTCTCTTTCTCTCTCAAAAATAAACACTAAAAAAAATTTTTTAGGTTGAATGGACCAGATTAGTAATGACAAAGTGACAGTAAAAATTAAAAATGAAATATACTACCTGACTGTACTTGGGTGTTTACATTTCCTTAAATCTTATTCTAAACCAAATTTCTTAACTGGTGACGCAAAGACCCCTCCCCAGCAGAGAGCATGGCGAAGCTGCCAATCTGTGAGCCTGTGGAGGCTGCATGCGATCCATCGTTTGTGCGGCTGTACATATGTGATTTGGTGATGATGGAAGGAGCCTCTAGCCTTCATCAGATTCTCAAGGACACACTTGATCCCCAAAAGGTTAGGCAGCACTTACAAGTGCTATTCATTAGTACCGAAAATTTCCCATGTCAGTGCAACGATTTCATTTCTACAGGAAAAGTACAGCTCATCAGAAAGCATTCTATGTCCTTCTTGACTCAGAGAGAGCCCCTGGCCTGTAAGACACATTTCTGTCCAGGCTCCATCTTACTCCAAGGCTGCGTGAGAGCCAGTCCTGCACTGCAGCCCCCTGGTGGCCACCCTGAGAACTGCAGCCACAGTCCCTGGTAGGGGAAACTGGGGAGTCCAGGTAGCCCTGGATGACACATAGGAGTGTGGGTGGATGACACATGTCACAGGGCTAGATGGGCAGCCGGTACACTGAAAGACAATTTTCTAAAAATTATTAATAACTATGTAATTCTGTTAATATGCATTAGGAAAATTTAAGAAGTTGATTTTGTGTCATGATGTTCTAATTGTGTTAATAATAAGACAGGTGGATTTGGCAAAAGAAAAACCCCAATGATACATACATAGTGAAGTTTGGAAAACAGTGATCTAATTCAACCCTCTCGTTTTCTGATGAGGGGAGTGAAGGGTGAAGAAGTTAGGAAACTATGTCAGGTCATATAGGGCTGGTTAGTAGAAGACATGGGACCAGCACTTGGGTTTCCTGACCTGAAATCCAATGTTCTCTTAAGATACTATCACAGCTCTTTTGGCTGGAGGTGTCCGAAGAGAGGCTGAAGGAGCATACAATGAATGTATGATCACATTCATTCATTCAATGAACATTTATGGAATACCCGTTTGGGGTCAGCCACTGTTCTAGCCTCCAGGAATAGAAACATAAATACAACACAGTCTTGTCCTCAAGGACTCACAGCCAGAAGAGTCGACAGATACTCAAGGAAACAGATTTATTGACTCAAGACCCAAGACAGGAGTGAGGCAACTCAAGGTAATTCAAGGGGAGCACCGTGTGATTTCTGGACAAGGCCTCACAAGGATGGTAACTGAGCTGAGTCTCGAACAATGAGCAAGAGGTGAAAACAGTGGGACACGTGCAAGATCATAGAATTCACAGACATTCTCAGCATTTAGGTAACTTCTACTCCTTCAGTACGTGTAGCTTGTAGGTGTCAGTGATGGTTAGTTATATTCTGGGCTCCTGATGGCGATGAGCTAGATTGGAATGGCACTGAATGCCATGGTAAGTAAACAGCACAGATTTTATCCTGAAAACAGTGAAGGCCACTGGGCATGACCTGATATGCCCAGCTGTGGCACTGCAGAGGATGACTGAGAGGGAAGAATATTGGAATCGGAAACACCAGCAAGGAAACCATTGCAACAATCCAGACTAGAAACTCTAGAGCAGAACCAAGGCAGTGACATGAGTCGGCAAAGTGGTTGGGAATGAGCTAAGGCTAGACCGTAGAGTCAACCATGAAATTGGAAGTGAGGGAAAAGGAGGCGCCAAGTACATTTCAGAGTTCTTACTTGGGTAACTGGGTAGATGACGTAAGTCACTGAGAGTGTGGATGTGGGAGAAGGAGCTGACTGGGGGAGAAGGAGAGTGAATCTCATAAATAGACAGCTTTAAGATGAATTTACTAATGGCAAGGATAAAAAGATCCTAAACATTTTAGGATAAAATAAAGATAAAGAGACAGCAAACTTAGTAAAGGT
Organism: Hyaena hyaena; assembly: GCF_003009895.1. Classification (NCBI taxonomy): domain Eukaryota; kingdom Metazoa; phylum Chordata; class Mammalia; order Carnivora; family Hyaenidae; genus Hyaena; species Hyaena hyaena. The sequence goes on along the minus strand of NW_024080823.1, from coordinate 2,359,073 downwards.
CAGTGAGATGTTCAAAAGGCTGAATGGTAGGGTGCAACTCTGGAGAGGGATCAGGGCTAAGAATATAAACTAGAGGAAAGTCAGTATGTTAATGGCACCTGAAGCCCAGGGATATCTGAGGTCACCCAGAAGGAGAACATATAAAGTGAGAAGACAGGATAGGCTAGAAAAGAAGACAGAGAAGCATAGATATTAAGAAAACAGGGAGAGACTAGAGTTGTCAAAAGGCCGAGGAGAATGGCCAGCTGTGTAGCCAGAGAACCAGGAAAAGGGTGAATCGTGACAGCCTAGAGGAGAGTTTTCAGGATGAATTTGATCGACCCAATGTTCCAGACCACACCGTGATACAGAGCACAATAAGAATGGAAAATGCCTTTTAAATTTAACGAGAAATCATTGCTGATGGCAGCAGTGATAGAGATAGAAATCAGATCACAGATAAGCATCAGGTCAGATATCAGACCGTGGAGGTCAGGTCCCATTCACTCCGAAAGTGAACGTGAACTAAGAGCATAGCATGCAGGTAACCCCTGGGGGAAATGGACAGAAGATATCAGCAAGGCAAGCCCATGGTTTATATTGGCTCAATAAAGGGTTAATAAAGGCCTCCACTTCTATGGGGAGAATATTAAGTCAAAGCCTATGAAACTATTTTTTCATATTTATAAGTCACAAACAGTCAGATGTAAGGAATGTCAGATGTAACCCAAGAGAGTGAGGATGGGTGATCCTGACTGTATTTTAGTCCTCGCGTTCTGTGAGAAACTCAGCCAAGATCGGCGCATCGCTCTCCATTCAAATCACATGTAGGCTAAAAAGACAATAACAGACAAGCCTCTGCCAGCTCAGCAAGCTCATTCCAAGCCAAGACTCACACTAGGCGGCCAGCTCTGTGGCCCAGGCTCAGCACCCACCTGCTGGGGGGTCTGCACAAGCCCCTTCACCTCTCCTGGGCCTTGTACAAATAAATATAAATACAGATGATAATGATGTCGATCTCCATAGAGATACAGATAATAAAATAGCTCTACCTCCTAGAATTATCTTGAGGATTCAATAGGAATTACCTCCCGTCCAATGAAGGAAGACTAGACAAGCAAAACGTGGTACAGCTGCACCACGAAATGCTGTTCAGCCTTACAGAGGAAGGAAATTCTGATACAGGACGCAACATGGATGAACCCTGGGGACATTATGCTGAGTGCAACGAGGTTCCGAGAGGAGTCAAATTCAGAGCCGGAAGCTGGGGGCAGAACGGGGAGTGGGGAGTCCGTGTTTAATAAGGACAGAGTCTCAGTTTAGGAAGATGGAAAGAATTCTAAAGATGGATGGCGGTGATGGTAATGCAACAATATGGATGAACTTTACATTTCTGAACTGTACACTGAAATGGTAAATTTCATGTCACCTATGCTTTATTGCAATAAACATGGAAAACAGTAGTTAATTCCTAAAGCACTTAGTCACCGTTCTGCAAACGTTGTTAAATACACAGAAACACAATACATTGGCAGATGCTACATGACCCAAGACAGAAGTGAAGACAGGAAATAACCCCAAAGGAGAAAAGAAAGCAAGAATTCAGTAGAAAGTCAAGTTGGGAAAGACCCCGTATGAGCGAGAAAGGGAGGGGAAATGATACTGCAATGTCGATGAAAAACTGCATAGGAAAAGGAGGTGGAATCCACCTGCTCTTTAAGAAGCCCAGTAAAAGTTCACTCAACAAATATTTATAAGGAAGCACTAGAGGTGCGGGGCACTCTGCCACATGCCGCCAGCGAAACAGCAGGGCAAGAACATGAGAAAATAATCAGCATCACTATTAAGACAGGCTGTGGGGGGAGCACCTGGGTGGCTTAGTCGGTTAAGCGTCCGACTTTCACTTAGGTCATGACCTTGCAGTTCGTGGGTTCGAGCCCCACGTCGGGCTCTGTGCTGACTGCCAGCTCAGAGCCTGGAGCCTGTTTCAGTCTGTGACTCCCTCTCTCTCTGACCCTCCCCTGCTCACGCTGTCTCTCTCTCTCTCTCTCTCTCCTAGAAATAAATAAAACATTAAAAAAAAAAAGACAGGCTAGAGAAACCAAGACAAGTGCAATGCACAATGCCACGGACCCTTCATAGGAATGAGCAGGACAATCTTGTGGTTGTCGGGCCACCTGGAAGTTGGAAGTACAGTGTGGTTGCTGTGGCCATGCTTACAACTAAGGAGAAGCAGACCTGAGCTGTGATTAGGCCAACAGCATCCGTCACAAACCCGTTCCCTCGCAAGCCCTTCCCCAGGAGACAGGCAACTAGCAGGTAGATGAGAGCAGCGGTTCTCAGGCTTTTCAGACATGCCAGCACCTGGGACCCACCCCCAGAGAGCCTGACTCAGTCCGTCTGGGTGAAAGCTGAGCGTTTAAAGAGTCTCCAGGTGATTCAAACGCACAGCCAGGATTGAGAGTCTCCTGTACTACAAAGAGCGATGGCCCCTGTGTATCCGGATCCCAGGGGACCCTTGGGCAGCAGTAACAGCAGAAGCTGATCCGCAGCTGGAAGTGAGAGGCAGGAGAAGGGTGTGCTTTTCCCCTTCAGTCAGTGAGGACCACCTCTGGCTCTTCCGGGCCTGACCAAGGGGCCCCTGACAAGAGGAACTCCCTCCCTCCTCCTTCCCAGGGAAGCCTGCTCTCCAGGCTGTGCTGGGGGAGGCTCTCTCCCCTTCAATTAGCAGAAGCAGCTTCTTAGGGGAGCGTGACCCACACAGGCCACTCCCCCCGGAAGGGACCCCCACCTGCCCAACCAACAAAAAGGGCCGCCGAGGGTCTCCCCAGGTGTTCTCCCCATGGGAGCCAGGAAAGTGGGGGGCGATCCAAGTACTCACAGCTGGGAGGCCCTGTGGCGCAAGGCCGCTTGGGCCTGTGCGTCCAGCTGGCCCAGGAGGCTGCAGAGGGCCGGCTGCCTCGAAGGAAGCTGGAAGTGCAGGCTGCCTTTCTCCTCCTCCAGCTCTTCCAGTCTGTGTCTTAACGCCTCGGCTGACAATCCAGGACGGGAGAGAGAGGGATAAAGAACCATGAAATGCCAGATAGGTAATCCCGGGTCCCAGAGCCCCACTCCCCGCCAACGTGCACCTTAACGATGCAGCGCAACCGCGTTCGCTGCCCACACCTCCGCCCTCTGTGAGTGCTTTCGAGAATCTTCTTTTCACTGGCTGCCCAGCCTCCCTACTGTTTGTGCCTCCAAATATCAGAATGTACAGTGTGTGTGTTTATGTCACGGCGATAATGATAGTCATCCTCTGGGAGGACACTTAATATTAAAACCAGGGTTTTCGCTCAGGAGAAAACCTGCTCATTTTGAGGAATCTGAGGTCTTCCACTGAAAAATGTCAGCACCCGAGCTTGGGTTTTAAGACCGTTTCCTTCCAAACTTCCCATCAAGACTGAGCCAGTTATAGTCACTATCGTCAATGAAACAATGTTCCATTTCCACATTATAGATGACCATATATCCACCTCCATTATCAGGCAGGAGTCCTATTATTTTTTTAATGACCTAAAGTTTCCCTAGGACAAAGTGCAGATGCACAATCACTGTAAAACAATTTTTCTCTAGAAAAGTAAACTTGAGAACCTGGAATCCCTTCCAATGAGAAACCTTAACAACCCAACACCTCAAGAATTGGAAAATCTCCCCTAAAGCTATTTTTGAAGAAATAGAAGGACTGGGTTCAAAAATACCATCCATCAGGGGGCACCTGGGTGGCTCAGTCAGGTAAGCATCTGACTATTGGTTTCGACTCAGGTCATGATCTCACAGTTCATGAGATCGAGCCTCGAGTCAGGCTCTGCACTGACAGCGTGGAGCGGGCTTCATGTTCTCCCTCTCCCTCTCTCTCTGTCCCTCCCCCACTCCCTTCCCTCCCTCTCAAAATAAATAAGCCTTTAAAAAATTAATTTTTAAAAATATCACCCATCGGATCTTCCCTCCTGCTGCTCCTTGCCAGGCGAATGGGCAGAAATTTGATGGCCTCCACCCTTGGGTAGAAGGTGGGCTCTGGAGCCACCCAGGATCCCTGGCAGCCACTTCTGGCCATGAGTGCCTACCGCTTACCCTGACATGCAGTGAAAACATTAGCGTCTTCTGTGTGTGCCATGATGGGGAGATATTTGGGAGGCATGACCCCTTAGATCATACTTCTTTACATATCCATGGCCATTAGGCCATTTTCAAGGTAGGCCATTTCTAGAAGACCCAGTTTTATTTGTAAAACTCTTTGGACAAAACTGTTTGCCATATACCAGCCGAGGTCAACGCTAAGCACAGTGCACCCTTGACTTGACACCTCTCTCTTACTGCCCTCTCCCAAGACGCGCACTTGGGCGGAGGAAAGGCAGGTTTCGGGTGCTTTGGGCACACAGCCTCCCCATTAACTTGCCATATACACTGGCACCAACATCCAGGAATCTGCTAAGAGAACTTGCCAAGGATTCATTCTAACAATACCGGAAAGGGCCATTTCCTTACTTCGAGACCAAGTCACAGGGAACTGCCAAGGGCTCTCAATCCGTGCCACCCTGTTCCAAGTGACAGCGGGAGCTAATCCACCAACAACACAGAGACGACTCTGGCCTGGCCATTCTCCCACGGTAGTGCCAAGATACGCCTATTTCCTAACACTGAGAGCCTCAAACTTTTTAAAGAAATGGATTCTATCTTAATTGATTGTTAAATCTTCAATTAATTTTATTACTTAGTTGTTTACTTCATTCGTGCTACATGAAATCAAAACTGCCGCGAAAAGCAGTAAGTGTCTCCTGTGACGTGCTTTCAAATCCCGTCTTCCTGCCGTGGTGACCTGGTGACGTGACGGGAGAGGTGGGTCAAGACGCTATTACACGGGATTAGGACGGAGCCTGCGTTTGCACCTCGGCTCTGCCACTCCTAGCTGTCCCACCTTTCAGCTACTTAACCTGCCTACACATCAGCTTCCTAGTCTGTGGGATCGGGGCTAATAGTAGTATCTCCATCCTGAGGTTTCCCGAGAATCCAATGAGATCATCTGTGCAAAGCATTTAGCACCATGCCCAGCAGCTGAGCTCCCAGCCCACGACCGACCAAAGGGTTGGCTATTTTTAGTAGCACCGTTAGGGAGTGGACTTGGAGTGTTTGAACAGATGTCAGACCTCCAGCCCGGCCTCCCGCTGCCACCGGCTGTGTTCTAAACCGTCCCCTCCCGCAGCCTGGTGAAAAGCCCTCAGGGACTGCAAGCCAATCCAGCATTAAAAAAACCCTGGAAATGGTACATTGGCTGCCCCAAATCACATCCGCCATGAATTTCAAAGAAAAATATAAATTATCCCAGGAAATACCTCTGATTAGCTGTGCTCTGCATTGCTCCTCACCTTCAAAACTGTGACATCTAAGTTACCTCCATGTTATGATTGGAAAAGTGCGCCAGGACAATCACCACTGACTCTATAGCTTATTGTCCCCAATCTCTAATGCCCTCCTCCCCCAGCTTCTCAAATGGCTGTTGGCTACTGAGAGCTCCACCTCACAGGCTGGCATCACCTCTGCTCGGCATTAGGGTGCAATCTACTGGTTCCCCCAAAGTACACTCCTATTCGCTAATTCCCTACTGCGGACAGAGGGAGCTCCCAGCCAGGGCAAAGGCCCTGAGGCAGCGAACAAAGGGGAGAGAGGGCTGGGGTGGACTTGGTCATCAGGGCCGCAGAGCCCACTGCAAGGACTGTCTTGTTTATCTGGTGGGAGGGGCAACCCCTGGAGAGTTCTGAGCAGTGATACGACATGACTGGCTCTTGTTGAATGGGATAAACCGGGTGCTCCCCTGGGAGGAGACCACACGGCAGAATCTCGGAAACTGGTGCCCAGGACCGACATGTGAAACGGGGGATGGTGGAAGGTGCCGGGAGCTCAGATATTCTCTGACAGATGGGATGTTGGGAATGGAGGAAGGCAGAGGTCAGAGTGACTCCAGTATTTGTGGCCTGAGCCACCAGGACAAGGTTACTGTGAGCGGAGTTGGCGGAATCTGCGGTTCCCTCTGCCAGAAACACCCTTCCCCACAGTGACCCAAGCAAGCCGTTCTCCCTCTTCAGCTCTCAGGCCCCTTGGGTGGGCTCCCTGGGCTCTATGCACCCTCAGCACACCTGGCTTCTGCTTGCACGAGGGCCTCATGCTTGTCTCCACTCATTCAAGGCCTCCTGTGCCCATTGGAGAGGGACCGTGTCACCATGCTTGTCACTGTTTAAAGACCTACACGGGGACACTGCCTGGCTCAGAGGGAGCACACGCAGGGAAGTGTCTGGCTACACTCAAGTTAGGTTCCCTCATGGCGTTTCCTGCTTGGTTAAGTTTCCTTAAGCCACTTTACGTCGTTTTCATTAGCAACCAAATGAACATAAAAACGTAAAACTCATCAAGTCTAAAATGAAATCCACCGACTGCCTTGCAAGATTTTACTTTCTGCCACGGGCCCTGACGGGGTCGCTGCCACCCAGGCCCACAGCTTGGGGCTCCTGGGCTTGTCACCTTCCCATGCCTCCACATCCTGGGGGCGTCCACGTCACTCATGCCCACTTCCCCATTACCAGGCAGCCATGTCTCTCACTTCCGCGGGATGAGTCCCCTCTCTGCCTAAGACTCCCACATTCCTCCAGCGTTCCTGCACGCGGCCAGCAGACTGCCCTTCCTAGAGCTCAGGCGTGTACAAGCCAACGAATGAGTAACCAGACCAAGGAATGCAGAGACACCTGCTGCGTCCCCGCACTGTGCCAAGCACATTCATACACACAACACAGAATGTTCTCAGAACCCCAGAAGACTCCCCCCAGCCTCCAGAACAAGGGCCAAACACCTGTGGCTGGCATTCAAGGGCACCATGAGCTTGTTCAGCCGCGCTGTCTTCCCCCACACTGACACTCTGCTCCTTGAGTGGCGCGGTGAGGACACAGAATCGTAGCACTAAGAATCGGAACACCTGAATTCTATCGCCGGCTTCAGCACAGAGCATACTTTTGACCAATCACTTCCTCCAGTCACGTCTCAGAGCCTCATCCGCTAGGTGGGAATAACATCTCCACAAGGTGTTTAATGAAATCGTGGATATTATCTAACAGCAGAGAGGTTGGAAACCACCCTGTCTTCGTCAGCTCAGGCTGCTTTCACATAGCACCACGGACGGGGCGGCTGAACTAACAAATATTGATTTCTCACAGTCTGGGGGGCAGAAGTCTGAGATCACAGTGCCAGCATGGCCAGGTTCTGGGCAGAGCCCGCCATCAGGCGGCAGATGGCCAACTTCTTGCTAGGTCCTCATGTGACCAATAGAGAGTAAGCTGGTCTCTTCTCATAAGGGTACTAATCCCTCTCATGGGAGCGCCCCCTTGTGACCTAATCACATGCCAAAGGCCCTACCACCTAACACCTTCCCATTGGGATTAGGTCTTGACATGCGGATTTGGAGTGTCACAAACATTCAGTCCGTGCATGCCTCCTACAGGGGAGGGAGAAGCTTCAGCCAGAAGAAAAATGGTTCCTCTGGGAGGAAGGTGTGTTTAGAAATGAAAATAGTATTTTTCACCTCCTAAATGCCATGCTTATTATTTCACATATTCACTCAGTTGACAAATACTTCTGATAACTCAATATTGCTAGGCTGTAGGGGCTCAAAAGATGAACAAGATGATTCCTGGTTCTTAAGGTACTCGGTGACTAGGGACAGGGGTCAAAATTACAAACAGGTCTTTTCTTGTCTTCCTGTGCAGAAAAGGTGGCCAGCAACCTGCCCCATTGGTACAGAGGAGCCGTAAAGGAGCACAGGGGTGGTGTGCCCACCACCACCAAGGGTACTGGGGGCCAAGGGGCCTCCGGAAGCCACACAGAGGCCGGCAGTGGCATGCACGGTGGCATGCCCAGTAGCACCTGCAAATGAGGGACATCAGGGGAGAGGGAGAGCAGGTGGGAGAGAGAGCCAGGAGGTTAGGAGATAGGTTACACTGAATAATACACAAACTAATGGAACAAGTAAGTAAATATATGGAGGATAGAGAGAGCCAGGTTCCTTAGTATTGGAGAATATACTTACTATTATGTAAGTATGATACTCACATAGAGAGACGGAAAGGGTTACAGATGGGTGTGTTTACAATTTTGTACATTTTCTGCCTTTACCCACCAAGAAAGCCCAGAGGCAACGATACCCCAGTAGCAATGAGCACACCAGACACACATCCTGATTTCCAAACACCATCCTCTGTGAAAGGAATCAGAGCCCTTTGGAGAAATGGCCGACTATAGGCCTGAGGCAGGGCCAGAATCTGAATATCTTGCTGCAGCAAAAAATTAGGACGTGCTCAAGGACTGATGGAGACATGTTCATAGAATACAAGAGTCGATAAAATACAAGTCGCTCCCATAGGCCAAATCAGGTATCATTTGAGAGTCAAATAAATAATCCTATTAATGAAGTACAACCCACTGAATAGGAACCCATACATCCATGTTAGCAAAATGCCAACTAATAAAAAGGGATGGAGGGAGATGAGAGGGGGGATGGGCTAGCTGGGTGGTGGACATTAAGGAGGGCACTTATTGTGATGACCCCTGGATGTTACATGTAAGTGATGAATCACTAAATTCTACTCCTGAAACCAATATTGCACTCTATATTAACTAACTAGAACTCTTATTAATTTTTTAAACATTTTTATTTATTTTTGAGAGACAGAGTGTGAGCAAGTGAGGACAGAGAGAGAGAGAGAGAGAGACAGAATCTGAAGCAGGCTCCAGGCTCCGAGCTGTCAGCACAGAGCCAGACACGGGGCTCAAACCCATGAACCGTGAGATCACGACCTGAGCTGAAGTTGGATGCTTAACCGACTGAGCCACCCAGGTGCTCCATAACTAACTAAATAATTTTTTTTTTTTTTCAAAAAAGGGATGGAGGTCTGGGAAGGTGCAGGGTACCAGTGCATTCTTAGAATATCTCCCCACAATACACTAAGTGTCCAAAGAACAAATGGGAACTTTGTGATGCAGAGACATAGAAACCACCAGCACAACCAGATGGTCATGGCTCCCCTCAGCAGTGGTGGGGATGACGGGTCTACCTTGTGTGACAGCTGATGAGACACACCGAGGAGTCCACAGTTGCATTTCCACAATATTCCCGTTAGGTCCGCCTGACCTGATCTAGTCATGTGGAAATTTCAGTGGACCCAGATTGAAGGTCATCTGACAAAATGTAAGGTCTGCACCCCTTAAAACGTCTAAGGACATAAAAGACTGAGTAGTGCCGAACTGTTCCAAAGAGGAGACTGAAGAGATATAGCTGCATGCAGTGTGTGAGCCTTTGCTGAATCAGAAAGGAGGAAGTAACAATGGCGGCTTTGTTGGTGACATGCACATGAGGTGTGTAGACAGCATGGGCAGAACCAATCAATGTTGATTTCTTGTCCTGGAGAGTTGCCAGTTGCTGGCCTTTAACGATCCTTGTTTGGGGAAATAGCCAAGGGGGTACATAGGGCTGAAAGGGCATCATGTCTGCAGCTCACTCTCAGTGGTCAGGAAAAGGACAGTGATAATGAATATCCGGTTGGGGAATCAGACTGAGGGAGATATGCGAGCTCTTTGTACTATACTTAGAACTTTTCTGTGAATGGAAAATTATATTATTTTTTAAATTTGTATTTTATTTGGGGGTGGGGGCAGAGACAGAAAGAAAGAGAAAATTCCAAGCAGGTTCCATACTCAGCACAGAGCCCAACCCAGGGCTCGATCCCACAACACCGGGACCACGACCTGAGAGAAATCAAGAGTCAGATGCTCAGCCGACTGAGCCATCCAGGTGCCCCTTAAGCTCACATTTTAAGAATGTTTTAATTTTTAAAATATTTATTTTTAAATTATTATTTTAAAAAATAGATAACCACAGCACTTTTAAATGCTGTATTCATGACTATTATGTCCATTTATTCATATGAATCTTGCTATGTGTTTAAGAAAATCTCTCCAGGGCGCCTGGGTGGCTCAGAAGGTTAAGCGTCCAACTTCGGCTCAGGTCATGATCTCGTGTTTGTGAGTTCGAGCCCCACATCAGGCTCTGCGCTGACAGCTCAGAGCCTGGAGGCTGCTTGGGATTCTGTGTCTGTCTCTCTCTCTGTCTCTCTCTCTCTGTCTCTCTCTCTCTCTCTAAAATAAACATTTAAAAAATTAGAAAGAAAGAAAGAAAGAAAGAAAGAAAGAAAGAAAGAAAGAAAGAAAGAAAGAAAGAAAGAAAGAAAGAAAGAAAATTTCTCCTATCTGGGCACATGGGTTGCTCAGGTTGAGCATCCGACTTTGGCTCAGGTCATGATCTCACAGTTTGTGAGTTTAAGCTCTGCAGCAGGCTTTGTACTGACAGCTCAGAGCCTGGAGCCTGCTTCAGATTCTGTGGCTCCCTCTCTCCCTGCTCATGCTCTTTCTCTCTCTCCTTCAAAAATAAACATTAAAAACAGAAGAAGAAAATCTCTCCGATCATTGGCCCAGTGGTTGAAGAAACATAACTCACTTTGTCCATCTTTTCTTCCTTTAAAACCTCTGCAAGCTTTCTGTAGGCATTGTTAATCTGATTTCAGTTCATAGCTCAAGATTTAAAGTCAGAATTGTAGAGAGAGAGATGCACACAGCAGGTGCTGAATAAATGTGGTCTACTGACCATCTGACTGACAGAATAGCAATAATATTGGAAATTTTGGTTGCATTTTGTAAATATGGCCAAATGGTAAATAACAAACAAACTCAAAGTTAACCACAGAAGACATTATTGAGGGCTAAGCAAAACAATACATTGATTAATATGTCCTAATTGACACAATATATTCAATTCATGGATCTAACATGTTTTACTCCTAGGAGATCCAGAATAAAAAATGCTAAGCATCATCTCATTCCATTTTGGGCCAAGTAAATGCATTTCTTGATGACACTACAACATATTTATTAATGTTTAATTGAGGGTCAATGCTCATCTGTATTCCTTAGCACATCGCTACTAAGTGCCTGCGACTTTGGGGCTATAATTTGGAAACAGAATGAAAGAAAAGTACTTTCTACATCTATGAATAAATAAGCAAATAAGCATTTACAGAGCAGCAAGAAATCTTCACACATAAAGACATTCTGCTAAATAGATTCAATTTCTGCTGCCTTGCTCTGTCTGTGGGATGACAGAATGTATCATACAAGCATATTCTTGGCTTTACAGCCATTCTACATTCTGAGGAGGCTCTTTAAAGCTAAGAAGCAATCAGTGTCTTCATAAGTCATTTTTCCTTGGTTTTTACATAATGGCCAAGAAATGCTATTCATCGAGAGCTGAATATTCTAATATGTCCCCATTACCATGCACATCATGTGTTGATGACCAGTTTACAAAGAATGCGACTGTGATAAAACGTATTTCAAACTAACCTGAGCAAAACTGAGCCACTCTTTGACATTTCAAAATGTTGGACTTTGTCAGATTCATTATCATAAAAATCAACCGTTATCGTCGAAGACTTCACGCATCATCGTTTCTGAGCATCCATGGGCGGGGGGGGTGCCCACACTATGTGTACATCCCTGAGCTTTGCAACAATGTGTAGAACAAGAATACAAATGCAGACCCAAAGTTGCAGAGAATTAAAATTATGTGCCCAAGACCTCAGAATGGGTTAGTGGCAAAGTCAGAATGCGAACATTAGGGGCGCCTGGGTGGCTCAGTAGGTTAAGCGTCCGACTTTGGTTCAGGTCATGATCTCATGGTTTGTGGGGTCGAGCTCCACGTTGGGCTCTGTGTTGACAGCTAGCCGAGAGCCTGGAGCCTGTTTCAGATTCTCTGTCTCCCTCTCTCTTTCTGACCTCCCCCTGCTCACACTGTCTCCTCTCTCTCTCTCTCTCTCTCTCTCAGAAATAAATAAAACATTAAAAAATTTTAAGGATGTGAACATTAATCTTCTCCCTATTTTTTCTCTAAAAACTCCAAGCTTTTCCTATTATACTTCCCAGGAGTCACCCCTGAAGTAGTGTCTGTCTATTCGTTTGTCTGGGTCCCTGGAGACCATGGGACCCAGAGAGGAGGGCCTGAGCCTCATTCATCCCTGCCTTGCCAATATCTCATTCAGTGCTAGGCACACAACAGGGGTAAGTGCTGAGTAAATAAACAAATGACTGTACTTGGATGAGGAAGAGCAGAAACATGGAAGAGTAGCAACTGCCTTACAACCACTGCCATATGCCAAGCTCCAAACATTTTATCCTCACGATGTCATGAGGGAGACAGGGTTGTTCCCACTTTGCAGATCAGAAGACTGAGGCTCATGGGAAGTTGACGAAATTCTTCTAGATCAGTCACACGGCTATGTAGATTCAGAAATAAAGCCGGTATCTGTTGCTCTGAAATCCGTGTTCTTAACCTCTGTGCTCTACGGGCCAGATCACACCCTGTTGTGTCCACCACACCCTGAAACACACACCCGAATGTATTACAAGGTGCAAACTCTTCTAGCAACTCGTTTGCCACTTTGACCGCCTCCTTCTCACAAACAGCAGCAGTGGCCAACACAAACTAACACACAGGCAAAAGCAGAAACGGCCTCAGATCCAATTTAAGGGAAATGGTTAGATAAATAAGGGCATATCCGCTCAGGGATATGTGGCGAATCAAAACCCAGTTAGAGAAACTAAGGGGAAATATTTTGACATTACAAGAGAAAAGCAAAATACAAAATTAGATGTAGATATTACCTGTACTTTTATGATTACCCAATATGTTTAAAAAGGGGGGCACCTTGGGCGGCTCGGTCGGTTAAGCGTCCAGCTTCAGCTCAGGTCATGTTCTTGCTGTCTGTGGGTTCAAGCCTCGCGCTGGGCTCTGTGCCGACAGCTCAGAGCCTGGAGCCTGTTTCAGATTCTGGGTCTCCCTCTCTCTCTGCTCTTCCTTGCTTGTGCTCTGTCTCTCTTGCTCTCAAAAATAAATTTTTTTTAAAAATTAAAAAAATTTTTAAAAAGATATAGAACTGAGAGTTTTGTCAGTCAGTGAAAAACTATCAGTGATTTTCTTTCAATTTCTTTTCTTACAAAATCAGCTGTAAAATCCTGGGTTATTTATTATTTTAAAAAGGACTATATTTTTTAAAGTAGCCTACTGGTTCCTTCTGCTATTCTTTGATTTCTGCATAAAGATAGAGATTTACTTTCTCAAACTTTTAATGCTAAACTGCTTAGGGTAAGCTTCGTTTCCCTGGGTCATCGATCTTTTCAGGGAACACCAAAGAGGATTTCTAGAAATGTTATATTTTAAGCCGGCCAACGTGAGAAAAGAAGACTGAGAAATCACTTTGGTTGCAGGATAAAAGGAAAAACAAACCTTTGGGGGAGACAGAAAAATTCTGGAAGACAGACAATACTCTAATTGTGATACTTTCCCACCCGGCACTTAGCCTGTCTCCTTGTTCTTAATACATATTTGTTGATTTGCCCCAAAATATTTCAGTGGACAATGTGGTCTGAAGCATCTGTTCTTCCTCAGCAAGAATTTACCAAGCAAAATAAATTGTGAGTGATCAAAATAACAAAAGTAATGAAAAGTCCAGGGACTTCCCTGGTCTTGGGTGGGTCATCTGACCAGCAAGCCGGGGGGGCGGGTAGGGGTGGGGTGTATGTGCGTATGTGTCTGTGTGTGAGCGTGTGCACGTGCACGGGTACACAGAAGTGGGTGTGTATAAGTGTGCACACACATGCTGTCAATAGTTTCGAACAATGCTTAAATAAGTTGCAGTATTCAGACACATTAGAAAACATACAAAGTTCCTTAGGATCATGAGTTCCTGAAAGGGGGGTGGGTTATGGGTCACTCCCAAACACTCTGCCTCAACTCCTAAAACTAAAAATAGAGGAAAATGTCTCTTTCATCAAATGTCAATCACGGAACATCTTAGGGAAGTAACTGACCAACCGAATTTCGGTTACTTTTTAATTTTTTTTTTTTTTATGTTTTATTTATTTCTAGGAGAGAGAGAGAGACAGCATGAGCAGGGGAGGGTCAGAGAGAGAGGAGTCACAGACTGAAACAGGCTCCAGGCTCTGAGCTGGCAGTCAGCACAGAGCCCGACGCGGGGCTCGAACCCGCAAACCACGAGATCATGACCTAAGCGAAAGTCGAACGCTTAACCGACTAAGCCACCCTGGCGCCCCTTTCGGTTACTTTTTATAGAGGCTTCATATTTTTAGAACTTTTAAAAAACCTTCTCTAAAGTATGTTTTCGTAAATACTGTGCAAAACCAGATTATACATGGGGTCCGTTTCCATTGTTCAGAATCTGGGGTGGCTGACACTCCCCACTGACAACTGTCAGTTGTCTGCTGCTTCATAAGTGCCAGAGAAGGCTCCCACCCCCCCAGCATTACTCCCTCCATCTCCTCCTCCCCCAAGCCCCACCACCTCTACCGTCACCCCCACTTCCTCCGCCACCCCCCCAACTCCTACCACCACTGTTCTCACCTGCTGCAATTAGGAGACAGGGATTGAAAGAACCTACTCAAGAAGGAGAAACATTCTTTAGATCATTTCCAAATAGTTACAATGCAGAGAACCCAAAAGAAAGGACAAGAGATGAAAAGCCACTCAGCACAATGAAGAAAGTCAGAAAGGACATAATGTTAACAGTGGCCACATCTGCGTTGTGCAAATAAAGATGATTTTTCCTTTATTTGTATTTGTGAACTCTCTAAATGTTTTTACAATGATCATGTGTTGCTTTAATAACTAGAAGAAAATCCACTTTTAGAAATAAAAGGCAATCGTCAGCTAGCACATTCAAGCAATAGCAAGTGGGTTTCCTACCTGGGGTCAACCAGCATGGATTAGGAAATCAAATGCTTGGGTGTGATTTTTTTTTTCGGCCACCTCAAAAATGTGTAGAATCTGAAAGAGAAGCTCTTATTGAACATGTAATGGCAGATCCTCCCACAAGAAACTATTTTTTATGCCATGTTCATTATTTTAATTGAATTTAGATATATGATCCGTCATTACTGAAATGGGTTAATCACTTAGGCAATTACTAACTCACTTAGCAATCTAGATGCACGGCTGATAAATGAACCAACTCTGCACACTGAATATTGAAGCGTATTAGGTATAGTCTAGTTAAGAGAGAAATTAAAAGACTAATTCTTACAGCAGACTGGCTGGCTATACCGACAGGGCCAAGGAGAATTTCTGGTAAGCTAGGAAACAACTTAAAGATCCGGCTGATGATTCTTGGTTCTTTTCCACATCCCCAGTAACCTTGTAAAATGCCACTATTGAAAATCCAAATGGTCACTTTTGAGTTTCTCCTTCAAGGGCTCCTTTATCTTTCTCCATGTATATTAAAGGGCTTTGGGCCATTTAATAGAGTGATGTGCCTCTCAGACACGAGAACATACTGTTGCACTGAGGCTATTTTTAGAAGTCATACAAATGGAAGAATCCAAACGCCTATTCATTATTTCTCTCTCCTGGTCTTGGTTGCACTCAGTTTTCATTATTAAACTGGACATGGCATTCAATTAGTTCCTATGAATGGACTTTTCATGAGTAATTTGCTCTGCTGGTGTTTTCATAAAAAATTAGCCGGACACATCTGTTTGTCAGTGCTCAAAAACCACAGGCTGTCTTTTGTTTTAATGGCAAACGCCACGGCCTGCAATCTTTTAAGACTTAATTGTTTTTTGTAGAACATCTTTTAACACATTTGTCTCTAATGGAACAGGACATTAGGAGTTCACTGTCGAGTAACCACTACCATCATTATTTTTAAAAAGATAATGCAAACCACATTGATGCGTTCCCTTTCTGCAATGGACAAATAGAACACGCCAGTGTAACGCTCCATGCCAAGAGGACCGTACTAAATTGATCTCTAACAACACAGCAACACAAACAGCTTAAATTCTTCGAGTGGCATACAGGGATCTAGGTAAAATGGCATATTCTAAAAAAACAAAACAAAACAAAACAAAACTAAGAAGATTGAATAAATTCTTTCCACTAGCATGAGCCATTTCAATTAGGGTGAAATCCAATCAGAAGGAATAAAGCTTACTAGGATATTAGTTCCTTGGAACAAAGTAGAATTAAGCTGTTTTCTTTTGGCGGAAGCACCACAATACAAATAAAACAGTGACCTTCAATTCAAAGGCGATGTTAATAGAGAGAAATCACAAAACAGCAGCCAATGAGAAGAATGACTAATAAAGAGCAATGCTTTTAGCATGCTGGGAAGCTGCGTATGCCCTGGCTTCAAGCGATGCCTCTATAAATAGTAAGAGGCTAAAGAAATTAGACATCTCTGCAGGACTAGTTTTAAGAATATCTTCCCAGAGTCCTCGGATACCATGCAGATATCAGAAATAAAACTGAAGTTAGTGGGAACACTTTCCCAGGGCAGGAATGTTAATAGTAACAGAATGCAGACACAGAAACACCTGGGGTCCTTTACGGACCTAACTGAATTCCCCTGTGAGGTTCCAGATGCCATTTAGGACTCTCAATGGTTAAGTCTAACTCTGAAGACAGAGCTCCAAAATCTCTGAGCAACAACTAACTAATTAACTAAATAAATAAAGATTAACAGACACCTGGCGGAAAAGTCTAACTTTAATTAATTAATTAATTAATTAATTAATTAATTAATTAAAGATTAACAGACACTTAGTGGAGAAGTCTAACTTCTGGGCCCCAATGGGGACTCACAGCAAGTACTATCCCACAGCAGAAGACTGTGCTAGAGGCTTCTGAAGACAGAAGACAATGTTGCCTCATCAATGGCCGTCTCCCCAGTACCCAATGCAGTGTGTGCTATAAAAGGCACCTAACCAGTGTTTATGAAATGAGTGAGAAGTGATATACGCCGGCTGTCAAAATAAATCTTGGCTTTATAATCATTAAAACTGGAATCTTAAAGAGAAACCTCGCAGATTGTAGAAGATGTTATCCTGCAAATAAATATCTGAGGATGTATAAAATATCACATTAACAATGTAAAGGAAAGGGATGTGATTCTTTTCTGTGTATGTACGAGCCTCTGGTATGGGAAGAAAATCAACATTTTAAATTGATTTCTTTGCTTAAAGGATCTAGAGATCCAGATCTTAGTCCTGGATTCACCAGGACCAACTTTGTAACCATGAGATTCTTTAGGTTCCTTAGGACTCAGTTTCCTTATCTTACAAATGAGAATACTAGTCCAATTTCTGCCGCCAAATTATGGTCAAAGTAAAAATTGCCTGTGAACAGTTTTGAAAAATACAAGCGGCAAACATGTTGCAAAAGTGAAAGTAACTCAAGGAAATTGCTCTGACAGCCTTACCTTGTTGATTCGGATTTAATGAAACTCAGACAGAATCTCTTTAAAATTCAGCAGACGGGGGCACCTGGGTGGCTCAGTCCGTTGAGTGTCTGACTCTTGATTTCAGCGCAGGTCATGATCCCAGGGTTGTGGGATTGAGCCCCACCCTGGGCTCTATGCTGAGCTGAGCATGGACCCTGCTTCAGATTCTCCCCCTCTGCTTGGGTGGCTCGGTCGGTTGAGCGCCCGACTTTGGCTCAGGTCATGATCTCACGGTTCATGGGTTCGAGCCCTGCTCTCTCTCACCCTCCCCCGCTCATGCTGTCTCTCTCTCAGAAATAAATAAAACATTAAAAAAAAAAATATTCTCACCCTCTCCCTCTGCCCTTCCCCAGCTCGTGTATTCTCTATATATACAATATAAATAAATAAATAAATAAATAAATAAATAAATAAATATTCAGCATGCATTCAGGGTGACCCAACCTGGAGGGCCGTTAGATCCGGAGGAGCTGAAGGCCAGCCTTGCTCTGTGCTTCCTTTTTCATTTTGTACAACGTACACCAAATTTCTGTCCCTCCTTCTGGCTCACTCCAAGTCCTCCACCCACACATGTAAACATCACAGGCTACCTGTAGCTTCCCAGGTACCAGTGTGGCTCTGAACCACCCAGGAGTCATAGAGCCTTTTGAGGAATGTCATGACACACCAATATGCTAAATTCCATCATAAGTATTAGCAACAATATCAGCATCAGACATACCTACAGGTGTGTAATATAAATTACAGTGAGGAGGGGCACCTGGGTGGTTCGGTCGTCTGAGACTTGATCTTGGCTCAGGTCATGATCCCAGGGTCATGGGATCAAGACCCAAGTCAGGCTCCCCTGCTTAAGATTTTCTCTCTCTCTTCCCCTGCCCCTCTCCCTTGCTCACACTCTGTCTCCTTCCCTAAAAAATAATTAATTAATTGATTAAATACAATTACAGTGAGGAACACTGGTGTCCATGAAGAAAAGAGACAAAAAAAAACCTTTCAGACTTAGCATGATGAAGAGTTTCTGAGTTTTCCGTGATAATCTTATGCTATGTGCTCATCCACTTTATTATCTTGCAGGCAGCAGCAAACAAGTGGTAGCAAGCACCAATGCACTGGGGTTTTCATAAAAAGAAATGATGCTATCATTACCTACTAAGTAGTGACTGCATTGTAACGCCAGTTCTACTCCTCAGTTGATTCTAGGAGGGTTCAAAGTCCTCCCTTAATTAGCAATTCTGCACAGCTACATACAAAATTCTTGCACGGAGGGGGAGATCTCGCTATTGACCCGTATCCATCGAAGGCAAAGAAAGGATAGGTCTGTGAGATTTCCAGGCTTATGCAGTCCATCCGTTTCACTTCTCCTGGTATTCTAAAGCTACCTCCTGAAAGAAGACAGAGCTGCCGAGTGACATGGCTTGAGACCACATCCTCCTGGCTACCTACGGAATTGTTTTGGCCTGAATGAATTTTGGAGTGAGGCCACCGACCTACAGCAACTGGCCCCTGCTGGAGCCTGTGTGGATTCTGTGTCTGTCTGTCTGTCTCTCTTTCTCTCTCTCTTTCAAAAACAAATATTTAAAAAAAAGAAAGAAGGGTGCCTGGGTGGCTCAGTCGGTTAAGCATCTGACTTCAGCTCAGGTCATGATCTCACAGTCTGTGAGTTCGAGCCCCGTGTCGGGCTCTGTGCTGACGGCTCCGAGCCTGGAGTCTGCTTCAGATTCTGTGTCTCCCTCTCTCTCTCTCTCTCTGCCCCTGCCTTGTCATGCTCTCAAAATTAAATAAAACATTAAAAAAAAAGAAAGAAAGAAATGTAAGGCTTGATGGATGTGCCAGACCGCACAGAAGCAACATCTCTCACTTAAGCAGGGCCGGAAAGAAGCCGCGTAAAAAGAGAAAGCCCACAGCCAGTGCGACCGACTTGAGGCATCGATCCTGGAAGGGAGGATGAGGACTGTCACCACGTTACGGATCTGGGTTTGCAGGGCAGGCAACTTCTCGCCCAGGTGTTGTACCTGCAATTAGTACATATTGTCAAGGGGGGAGGGGCTTAGGTTAGGGTCCTAATGCCCCCAAAAGTTGAATTCTCATGACTGACATTAATCATAGCATATTTTTGCAGTCGCTTTTGGGTGGGGTTTTTTTTTCCTACAAAAATCTAACTGTTCAAACACAGATGGCAAACAACAGTGTTTTTTTTGTGCCATGATAGAAGCTGGGACAGGCCCGGGTACCCAACTGACTTTTCTCAAGCCCGGGACCAGCATCCAAACAACTGCTATCCTGAAAGAAAAAGAGAGAGAGAGAGACAGAGAGAGAGGAGCAAGATGCCACCCTTATCTTAAATGGGCATATTCTTCAAAAGCATATTCTTTGAGGAGTCCAAATGACTCCTCTTTTTCTTTTCATTGTGTCGAAGGATAAATTAGCTGGCTCGGTGTCGATATCTATTTGTTTTGTTTTATTTAAACGCAGGGAGTTTCATTAATAGGAGTTTTGTTCAGGATGTTGAGGTTGCCATAGTGGATCCAAAGCAATTGGTTCCGGCTGCCGAGAAGAAAATGAACGCTGCTAATGGAATGGACACAGAAGAACATCCCTGCCTGGGGCTAACAGCATTCGGAGCGCACTGCTGTTCCCGCTGGAAAACGACCTACGCATGCGCTCCTAAGGAGCACCCGTCCCAGCGGGGATGATGGAGAGGATCCGTTTCATGGCTAAGCACGCCAGGCGCTCCTGTCCTCACCCTTCAGGACCCGAGCGGAGGCCAATGCCACCGTGCTTGTGGACTGTCCATGTAACGTCTAATGTACTGCGGTTCTGGACACTCCAACGTCAAGCCTCCATTCAACATGAAGAAGAAACCTGGGTTTGGAAGGATTCTCTGTCTTCCTCTCATTATGGTTTCAGAGCTTCTCGGGTATCATTTTTAAGCCTTATGGCAATACTTTTCGAGGACTTTGTTGTTGCCGTTGCTGTTGTTTAGCCATGGGAGCCTTCGAGGAGGAAGACTCACTGAGTCCTAACCACTGATAAAAGCCAAGACATTCTGATACAGGGGATGATGTCCCCTTCCAGGTCCCCTAAGGGGCCCTGCGACCCCTGAGAACACAGCGTGACCATCAGTGTGCGGGCATTCTGAAAACTTATAGATTCAGAGTGTTGAGGAGCTATAAACACTGCCAACCTCAAGCTGCCAACTTTTTTTTGCCGCCCCGAGTCCCCGTGACATAAGGGAACATCTCGTTGTATAATGTTTTCAAGAAAAACAAGATGTGCATCTTCCTCCACTGTTTTGATAGAATTTCAGAGATGTGAGTGAATGGCTGATTCCTCAAAAATGTATAAAATATTCATCTCGGTGAGATTTACTTACTTGGAACATGAGGCCAAATCCTCAGCTGTGGTACTGAGGGCTTTATTAAGTTTCTCATTTTCCAAAGCTTTTTTTTTTAATTTCTTTCTAATTTTTCCTATTTTTTAAATCTTTTTCTTTCCTTTTTCTTCCCATGTGTAATATGGAAAAGTCTAAAGGGCAGAAAGCATAATCCATTGCTCTCCAGCCAGAGACAGGCCCAGCCAGTATGTTGGCAGAGTCCTTTCAACCAGGACACTTTCCATATTTAATATTTCCTTTGTTTCTCACATGAGCCCAGCAAGGTGGATAGGGCAGATGTTATTGTACCCATTTAGCAGACAGGATCTGTCACATCCCCGCAGATGTGGCTCTGGGAAAAGTCCCAGAATGACAGGCCCATTTTCTACTTGTAATTTTCATGATGGGGCTAGCAGTTTCCATCCACTCCAAATAAAAATGTAATCCTTCCTCTGACTTCCAAAAAAGGAGAAGTACATCACCTGTGACTATCCATGCACTTAATGTTGGAAGTAAGGCTACAATCCAGCTCAACTGACCCTCCGCGGCCATTTCCTCCACCTGGCCTGTAAGCCTGAACCGAAACACGTTTCCTCCCTGCTTCCCCAAAGCCCCTTCTGCTCCACTACTACCCAGGAAAAGGAGAAAACTTGCAAGGTTCACATGTTAGCCCCCATGGAGGAAAGCCTCAAGGGAAAATAACCCCGTGGCAGAAAACGAAAGGGAAGTAGTAAAGTTTATGGAAAGGCAATAATGAAGCAATAGAAGAAAGATGTGCAAAAAACATTCTGTGATGCTTTGGCAAAGGGGAGAGAGAGAGAGAGCTAACAAAGACAGAGAAGTCGAAAGAATATAGTCTGGTCCGTGCAGAGTAATCAAGTCCATGGCAATAAAAATTCATTATGAACAAATCTCATTTAAAAACAAACTCCCAGAGGAACTAATTACACTAAATGTTCTGGCATTGACTTAGGTAGTACTCATTTCTAAGCCACCCTTGGGGATATGAAAGTCACCACGTTCTATAGCAAATGGGGGCTGCTAGAGCGACTCTCTCCTTCCAAACAATAAGCTTCTGTCAGGTTAGTGTTCTATCAAGCCTGTCAGTTGTAACTTATTTTGTGTTGGGAGACAAGCTGGCACATTGTATTAAGGTCAAGTGGAAAACCGTCCCTTCTGCTACATCACTGTCATCAACGGATAAAGGTCATTCCACCCAATACATTGCCATGACGGAAACTAACTTTGTTTGTCTACTGTGAAATATTAAAAAGTCTCTGTGCTACGTATGGGCTCTCTGATTTCTCTCTGCTCTCAAAATGTATTAAACTAGGCAATCCAGGACATCTCAGCTGCTGCTCTGACAACAACTTGTTTACAAACACATTATAACAGAAAAACATGAAGATGGCAGGTCTCAAAGACTATCTGTATAGACTCATAATATCTAAGTAGTTTACTGCTGATTGTAATTGTAATAACTGACATTCATTCAGCACTTTATATAATACTAATACTTGGCATACACCACCTCATTTAATTCTGAAAACAACTCTGATACCCGCTGTACAGATGGGAAGAACAGAAGCTTGGAAAGATCATATAATTTGTCCAAGCTTATACAGCTAGTAAACAGAAGAACCTAACTTCATTGTCAGGTTTTTAATGATGTTGACCTGACAGGCACTAATAATTGATGACTATGTTACTCTATGACTTTATGTTAGTAGACTTATTGGCCATTAATAACAAGATAAAAATTACAATCCTCATTTGCAGATGGAATGTAGTTTGATCTTTCCCTTGTTCATCCAACCACCATTTCTTAAGAGTCAACTTTGAGGGGCATCTGGATGGCTCAGTCAGTTAAGCGGCTGACTTCGGCTCAGGTCACGACCTCACGGTTCATGAGTTCGAGCCCCATATTAGGCTCTGTGCTGACAGCTCAGAGCACAGAGCCTGCTTCAGATTCTGTGTCTTCCTCTCTCTCTCTCTCAAAGATAAATAAACATTTTTTTAAAAAGTCAACTTTGACCAGGCACTATGCTCAATGGAGATAAAATTAGACAAGGTCTCATTCTCTCCTTCGGACAGCTTACAGTTCAGCGGACTATAGTTCTAGTTCTAACACAATATAGATGAGGCTAGGGAAACATGCAGAGAACCCAAAAGAAGGAGCACTGAAGCCAAGTCTTGACAGTCTAATAGGATCAAATAAGGAGAAGGAGGGAGGGAGTGCAGGCAGAGGTGTAAACTGATCAGGAACAGACATTCTGCCTTCAGGAACTACTGAAGCATTAGAGAGAAAGCTACTGGCTGTGGGAAAGGAGTGGCAGGAAAAGAAATTACTGAGCTAGGCAAGGGTCAGGATGAGACAGGGTTACCGCGGGCTAAGTTTACCAGTTATCCTGAAAACATCCATCATGGAGAGATGTGAAATGGAAACGTGACCCTGTACGCTTTTGAGAAAGAAGACTGGTTACAAGGTGAAGTATGGATTGGAGCAGGGAGAGAATAGAAGTAGGGACCCATCAAGAGATTACTGTGTTAGTCCAGGCAACAGCTGGTGAGATCTGAGGACAGAAGGAGGAGATATTTATGGGATGAAATCTAAAAGATACAGTGGCTCAAAGTCGGGGGCGGGGGGAGGGGGAGGGTCCAGCACGACTCCCAGTTTTTCTTGCTTGGCCCCATTCACTGCAGCAGGGGCCACAGCAAGAGGAGCTGGGCGATGCCAGAGATCAAGAACCTACAGAGGAAGGGATGGATCTCAGATTCTACACCTAAAATATTGGGGGGAAGTGACGTCACATCTGCAAGTCCTTTCCTTTATTTAAGTTTATTTACTTTGAGACAGAGAGAGACAGAGAGTGAGACAGAGAGCATCCCAAGCAGGCTCTACACTGTCAGTGTGGAGCCCGATGCAGGGCTCGAACTCAAGAACCACAAGATCATGGCTTGAGCCAAAATCTAGAGTTGGACACTTAACTAGCTGAGCCACCCAGGCGCCACCTCCTTTCCCTTATTAATGGAGAGATCTGACTGTCAGGAAACAAAGGGACCCTGAAAGCCACTGTCATGCTAGAATGAGCAGGCAAACAAAGTATGGGGGCACACAGAACTGTCAGATGAATGCGCTCACAGAACATGCAGAACCGAGAGGTGTTCAGGTTGTGGGGTTCAGAGACTTTGGCTGAGACTGTCTCGGGAGGTTGCTGAGATACTCTCTCCCTTCACCACTTTATCTTACAATGCCACTCAGTCCCCACACTGAGTATGTGCCTTGCCACTTTGTCTCGCTTGGTCTGTCTTTCCTCATAGAAACAAGACCAAAAGGCCAATGCACGATCTCACTCTAATGGCTCAAGGAGGCAGAAGCAGCAGGGAGAGTTGGGTCAAAACTGTGTCAAGGTTCGGGGCGCCTGGGTGGCTTAGTTGGTTAAGCGTCCGACTTTCGCTTAGGTCATGATCTCGCAGTTCGTGGGTTTGAGCCCTGCATCGGGCTCTGTGCTGACTGCCAGCTCAGAGCCTGGAGCCTGTTTCAGTCTGTGACTCCCTCTCTCTCTGACCCTCCCCTGCTCACGCTGTCTCTCTCTCTCTCCTAGAAATAAATAACACATTAAAAAATTAAAAAAAAAAAAAAAAACTGTGTCAAGGTTCCTGGTCATGACTCCCAGCTGCCATCCCCAAAGTAAAGGTCAACAACTGTCCCTAGAGCTTTCTACTTAGAACAGAATGCTCTTTGGTTCTGCACGGTATCTGCCTCCTTTCACCCGAAGACCCTGGTAAACAAAGATTTTTGCTTCCATGTCTCATAGGAAACTTACTCAAATTTCCCTATATAACTTTTTTTAAAAGTGGGTCACGACTCATCTCCAAAAGCAGGGCCTCCAGAGCAAGTGACACATTCATGCCGAGCTTCAGCCCTCATTGATTCGGAAGCAGGAGCAGTCAGAGCAGCAGACGGAAGGCTGCAGCGCTTGTTAAATCTGCAGGGAACAGCCATTCAGGGCTCTCTTCTGGTGTGAGTCTCTGTCATCCAGGATGTGTCAATAGTAAATTTGCTGTCAATTTTGTATGAGACAGGATGCAAGATTTAATTAAGTGCCTGGGCAGTTTATAAAAACAGATTAGCTGTCCAACGGTAAATCACCAGGGCAAGGAGTCCCAAGTAGGGGCAGGGGCACCATAGCATGGACATTATGCAGAAGAAATGGATGCCATATTTGTAGATGACCATTTTATTTATTTTTTTTAATGTTTTTTATTTATTTCTAGGAGAGAGAGAGAGACAGCGTGAGCAGGGGAGGGTCAGAGTGAGAGGGAGTCACAGACTGAAACAGGCTCCAGGCTCTGAGCTGGCAGTCAGCACAGAGCCCGACGCAGGGCTCAAACCCACGAACCGCGAGATCGTGACCTGAGCGAAAGTCGGACGCTTGACCAACTAAGCCACCCAGGCGCCCCTGTAGATGACCATTTTAAATGGGTGAATTAAAATTGGACCTTAACCTGCTCTGCCCATGAAGGTACAGGTCACAAAGCAGCAGAGACCCACAGAAAAATGACCAGAGCATAGACTCAATCTCTCTTCAGTTCCTCTTGTCGTCAGTCTTCCATTTATGTCTCAATTTCCTCGCCTTTTTTTTTCTTCCATCCACCCTCAAAACCAGGATACCCAATTCTCTCAAAGCCCAAGCAGAGTTCCAAACTCATTTTCTCAATGTCATCCAATGTCATGCAACAGAGAATGAGGCAGAGAACAAGATTCAAGGTCATGAAATTTACCACGGAGAAGAAAAATAGTTTGCCACAGGAAGATGTGAAGAGTTAGTCAAGCCTTAAATGCCTCATTATAATTTGCATGTTTTAATATATATTGCTTTACCTCATTTCCGAATTTTTTGCAGCTGCAAAGAAATCAGGCTAGGTGCCAGGAAGGGGCTTATTGCCAAACAGAAAAGAAGAAGCCAAATCATTCTATCTTCTTTGCAGGGTACTAATGCTAACTGCTGGCAGACATTGTTCAAAAGAAGCCACAGCTCACACAGCACTGCCAAAGCTGTGCACCAAGCACCTCACATACACCATGATCACACTTAACCTCCACCCACACAGAAAGACAGGTATTCTCATTCGTAGTTTATCCAGGAGCGAACTGGTGCTCAAGTACACGTTATAGGGCAAAAGGGCACTGTCACCCTGGCACGGAGTCTCCTTACCTTGTCCTGGGACTCTCAGCTCTGCCTGCTGAGCTGACCTCACCCCGAGGTGTAGAGGGGGTTATGGAACATTCCACAGCTCACTGTATGTAAATTACACCTCCACTAAAAACATAGGGAAAATTAAAACTAAATATGAAAGCACCTGTTAAATCTTTCACAGCTTGCCTAAAGGTATTGTTTAAGTACTGACTATCCCAGTTTGAACAAGAGTTCATTATTTCTAATTGTCACTTCATGTAGAAATAGAAGGGTTAATTCTGCCGACTGAATTCAGCCATCAGTCAGTTCACCAACAGGACATTGGGCCAACCGGCCCCATAATAACCAGTTGATGGATTGAGCTTTTCCTTAATCTAACACACAAAAGCCCCCCTGGATGTGGTCACTGCCAGAGACAAATCAAAGGTTACTTTGCTCCCGAGGGAGGAGTAGGACAAAAGTCTCTGGAAAATCTCTAAATAAGAGGCAACTTCAAACTAATATGTGAGAGCAGGTTTTAGAAGGGGAAGGACTGTATTAATTCACCACGGCTTCCCATCATCCAGCAGAGTGCTTAGAAACAGCAGGCATTCAATAAGTGTTTCCTGACTAAATGAATAAACTCTGTTCAGAGTGTTTCCATGTTAGTCTTTTTGTATATTTTTAACATCCTTCATTTTGAAATTCATATGTTGTTCTCAGGCATCCTTAATTGCTTCATGTGTGTGTGTTTCACGAAGCAGTGAGTGAACTACGCTACTATTTTTATCTGCTCGGCACCAACTCCCTCACCTTCTCGCAGCAGATGTACGCACCTCATCACAGAGACAGACAGGTAAACATGCTTGGCTAATTACACTGCCTCACCCCTTTGGCTACAACAACTGGTCCATGGAATTGGTACCAGCTCCAAGCCCCACCCTGAAAGTTTTCAAACTGGAGCCATGCAGGGAGTCACTGTACCATTAGTATAAAAGTCTTAAACTTCCACATGGAGTAAACTGGTATGATCGTCTTAAAACATTCCACCATGCAGGAGCACCTGGGTGGCTCAGTCGGTTAAGCATCCGACTTCGGCTCAGGTTATGATCTCATGATTGGCGAACTCGAGCCCCGCGTTGGGCTCTGTGCTGACAGCTCAGAGCCTGGAGCCTGCTTCCGATTCTGTGTCTCCCTCTCTCTCTGCCCTTCTCCCACTTGTTCTCTCTTTCTCTCTCTCTCTCTCAAAAATAAACACTAAAAAATATATATTAAAAAAACATTCATCCATCCAAAAGTGGCCTAACTCTTCTCTGCTTGAAGATGGGCTAACTTTGGTGACTTGCTTCAAGTGAATAGAATGTGGTGGAATTAACACTACATAATTTTGTGGATGAAGTCATAAAAGGCAACAGACTTTCCTCTGCCTCCCTCCCTCCCAGGACACTCACCATCACGCTCACCATCACGCTGTAAGGAAGCCGAACAGCCCCCATGGGAAGGCCACAAATGGGTGTTCCAGCCATAACCCCAGCTGACAGGCATCAACTGCCCAACAGGAGAGCTGGCCTTCAGATGACCCCAGGCTCCACTCATTCTGTGACCTTCCCTGGCTAAGGCCAGATGCAGCAAAGAAGAGCTCTCTCTGCTGAGATTTCCCCAAATTATAGATTTTTTTGAGCACAATAAATGCTGTTATTTTGATAAGCCCCTCCACCTGATGGGGGTCATTGGCTGCAAAGCAACAGATAACAGGAACAGATTTTGGTGCCGTAGCGAGGTTTTGTCATGACAAAACCCAAAACACGTGGCCACAGATTTGGGACTGGGCAGTGCCTGGAAGTTGGAAGGGCCCTAAAGACATAGGAGAAACGTGATTAATCTTGAGAAGGCTGGGGGTGAAGACGTCAAGGAGACAGAGGGAAATGTCCATTAGAAGCTGGAACGAAGAGCGAAAGTTTGAAAACACTGTTACCGGAGGTGACACAGAAACTAGAAAGTGCACCCACTGAGCTGGGTAGTCTGGAGAGGGAAGTCTCCAGGCAGGGGCCTGAGGGACCACCTGGCTTCTCCTTGCCAGCCACACTACAGTGTAAGAAGCGAGGAAGAAGCGAAGGAAACGACCTCCTATAAAGAGGTCAGGACTTGCTGGGCTTGAAATTAACACTGGTCCTCTTCCCCAGCCTCTTCAGATGACAAACAATGCTAAACCGGGCTCCCAGGCAAAGATCAACCCCAGAATGCTTCCGGGAAATATGGTCAAGAGATGAGGCCAAGAACGTAAACTGTAAAACCCTTTCTAAGATCTCGGGAAGATCACAGACCCTTCCAGGCAGTCAAACAGCCCTGTAAGAATCTGAGGACCATCGTTCCCCTACCTCACCTCCCATAAGCCTTACAGGGAGCCTGAAAAAGAGGCTATTCTTAAAGAGATCTGTGGGCATAGCTTTTGTCTGATGGAGTGGATTATAAATCGATTCATCTGAAACCCAAAACATTTTTCAAAGAATCATATCAAGCTGGAAAGAACAAGGAAAGTACAAGATGAGAAAAAGACATTTAGACCCCCAGTAAGTCCACTGCTTATAGGGGTGGGAAGCGGGCTGAGGGAACCACCTGGCTCCAAATTCAGGCTCCCACTTATGGACAAGGAAAGAGGACTCAGGGTGTGGAACCAGGAGCCCACGGGTCAGAGCTGAGCGCCATGGAAAATCACTCCCAGGCAGTAGGGATAAACCCTAATCAAGGAACTGGCAACAGAAGCCCAGCTGGATTTCAGAATTGCTGTGGACTTGTGGCTGCCAAGGACCCCCTATCTTCCCCCCTTTCTAGAACAAGTATCTATAGCAGGGATGCCACGCATGTCCCACCATCCTATGTTGGGTTTGTGGGGCGTGACAAGCTGTATCTTCAGTGCACAAGTGTTCTGAGCGATCATCAAGAGAAACTGTAGCCAAGACGCTGTGCTTGGAGAATCCTCCCTGGGATGAATTACACGTGGAGCCCCCGGACATCCAGCCTGAACCAATCAGCATAAACCACCTGACACTTGAGTGACCATCACTGCAGGTGATTCCAAGTCCCAGCCTTCAAGCACCGCCCCCTCCCTCCAGGTGATGTCTGGAGTAGAGACAAGCTGCACCCACTCAGCCCCACCCAAAATGCAGGTTCATGAGCAAAATCAATATTGTCCTTGTTTTTCTTAAACAGTTTTGTCGAACGTAATTCACATGCCATACAATGCACCCATTTGGAGTATACAATTCAATGGGTTTGGGTACATTCCATTAGTTTTTATAATGGTGGTAAAATATGTATAATACAAAATTTGCCATTTAACCATTTTTAAGCATACAATCCAGTGGCATGAAGTACATTCACAATGCTGTGCAATCATCACCACTTACGTGTCTAAAACTTTTTATCATCTCAAACAGAAACCGTGAGGCTGTTAAGCAGTAACTCCCCATTCCCTTCCCCCAGTCCCTGTTAACCTCCAATCTACTTTGTTTCTGAACTTGCCTAGTCTAGGTATTTAATGTAAGTGGAATCATACAATATTTGTCCTTTTGTGTCTGGATTATTTCACTGAACATAATGGTTTTTTAGTGTTTATATATTTTTGAAAGAAAGAGAGAGCACAAGTCAGGCAGAGACAGAGAGAGAGAGAGGGTGAAACAGAATCCCAAGCAGACTCCACGCTGTCAGTGCAGAGCCCAGTACGGGGCTCAAACTCACAAATGGTGAGATCATGACCTGAGCTGAAGTCAAGAGTCGGCTGCTTAACCGACTGAGTGACCCAGGCACCCCATGAGCATAATGTTTTTAAGATTCATCTCTTCTGTAAAAAAAAAAAAAAAAAAATAGATTCATCTGTGCCGTAGCATGTATCAGGACTCCATTCCTTTTTATGGCTGAATAATATTCCATTGCAATGGATATGCCACAGTTTGTTTATCCATTCATCTACTGATGGATATTTGGGTTTGTTGCAACCCCTTGGCTAATGTGAGTAATGTTGCATGAACATGAGCATACAAATATCTGTTTGAGACCCTGCTTTCAATTCCTTTGGGAATATACTTAGGAGTAGAATTGATTGGTCGTGTTTAGTTTCCTGAGGAAACACAATAGCACCGCACCATTTTACATTCCCAGAGCAATGTGTGAGGATTCCAATTTCTCCACATTCTCACCAATACTTGTTATTGACCATTTTTTTGATAGTAGCCATCCTAGTGGGCATGGCTTTGATTTGCATCTATACCTCAGCATTGTGGAGGATGTTTGCATCCATAATTAATAGTGATATTGATCTATAATTTTCTTTCTTGTGATGGCTTCGTCTTTGGTATCAGGATAATGCTGGCCTCATAGAATGAGTTAGGAAGTATTCTCTCCTCTTCTATTCTTCATAACAGTTAAAGAAGGGTTAGTGTTAAATTCCTCTTAGATAGATGATGGAATTAACCAGTAAAGGCATCTGGTCCTGGACCTTTTACTGTTGGAAAGTTTTTGATTACTAATTCCATTTCTTGACTCATTCTTCAGTCAATGTGGGTAATTTGTGCTTTTCTAAGAATTGGGCCATTTCATCCAGGTTATCCAATTTGTTGGCATACAAGTATTCATAGTATTCTCTCATTTTCATTTTTATTTCATACATTTGGGATTAATGTTCTCATTTTCATTTATAATTTTAGTTGTTCCCATTTTCTCTCTTTTTTTCTTCATCACTTTGGTTGATATTTTCAAAGAACTAAATTTTAGTTTTATTGATTCTCTCTATGGGTTTTCTATTTTCTATTTTATTTATCTCAGCTCTAATCTTTACTTCCTCCTGATAGCTTTGGGTTTAGTTTGCTTTTCTAGTTCATTAGTGTGTCAACTTAGTTTATTGATTTTGAGATCTTTTTCCTTTTTTTTTTTAATATAAGCATTTACTGCTATAAATTTTCCTCTGATTACTGCCTTGGTTGTATCCCATGAGTTCTGAGATGTTGGGTTTTCTTTTTCATTCACCTCTAAATGTTTTCTAATTTCTTTTCAGATGTCTTTTTTACCCATTAATTCTCTGAGTGTGTTCCTTAGTTTCTACATATTTTGTATACTTTCTAATTGTCCTTTGGTTTTCATTTTTAGCTTCACTGCATTGTGGTTGGAAATGATACTTTGTATGATTACAATCTTTTAAATTTATTGAGATTTATTTTGTGGCCCAACATGTGGTCTATCTTGGAGAATGTTCCATATGCACTTAAGAAAAATGTATTCTGCTCTTGACTGGGATGTTCTATATATGTCTGTTAAGTCTGGTAGATTTACAGTGTCAGTCAAGTCTCGATTGTCTAGATTTCTCAGCATTATTAAAAGTAGTATACTGAAGTCTCTAACTATAATAGAGAATCATATTCTGTTAATATTTGTTTCATATATTTGGGGGCTCTGTTGTTTGGCGCATGTATATTTAAAATTATAGTATCTTCCTGATGAATTGATGCTTTTATCAATATATCATGCCTCCTTTGTCTCATAACAGTTTTTTACTTAAAGTTTATTTTGTCTAATGGTATAGATACCCCAGATCTATTTTGGTTACCATTTGCATGGACTATGTTTTTCACTTTAATCTAATTGTGTCATTGGGTCTAAAGTGAGTCTCTTGTAAATAGTGTCTACTTGGATCATTTTTAATCCATCTGGCAGTCTCTACCTTTTGATTACAAAATTTTTTTAATATTTATTAATTTTGGTGGGAGGAGGTGTCAGAGAAAGGGAGAAAAAGGATCCAAAGCAAGCTCCAAGCTGATAGCAGAGAGCTCAGTGTAGGGCTCAGACTCAAAAACTGCAAGATCATGACCTAAGCTAAAGTCAGATGCTTAACCAACTGAGCCACCCAGGTGCCCCTTGATTACAAAGTTTAATCCATTTACATTGAAAGAAATTATTGATAAAGAAGAACATAGCTCTAGGGCACCTGGGTGGCTCAGTTGGTAAAGCATCTGACTTTGGCTCAGGTCACAATCTCATGGTTCATGAGTTTGAGCTCCACATCAGGTTCTGCACTGACAGTGCAGAGCTTGCTTGGGATTCTCTCTCTCTTTGTCTCTCTCTCTCTCTCTCTCTCTCTGTTCCTAACCTGCTTGAGCGTGCTTGCTCTCTCTCTCTCAAAATAAATAAATAACTTAAAAAAAAGAGAGAGGGACATATTTCTGCCATTTTCTTATTCATTTTCTGTATGTCTTTATTTTTCCTTCATTGCCTCTATTACTGTCTTCATTTGGGTTTAATTGATTTTTTTATACTGAACTGTTTTGATTCCTCTTGTGTATATTTTATTGATATTTTCTTTGTGGTTAACATGGGGTCTAAATTTACCACTCTAAAGCTAAAACAACATGATTTGAATTGATATCAACTTACCTTCAATAGAATATAAAAACTCTGCTCCTATACAGCTCCGTTCTTATTGCTGTCACAAATTACATCGTTTTACCCTGTGCACTCAGTATCATAGGTTTATAATTTATAAACTTTATGCATTTGATTTTTAAATCATGTAAAAAGTAAAAAGTGGCATTATAAACAAAAATATACAATAATACTGACTTTTATATTTGTCCCTCTATTTACCATTACTGACTTATTTATTTCCTCATATGACTTCAAGTTACTCTCTAATGTCCTTTCATTTCAACCTGAAGGACACCCATCAGCATTTCTTGCAGAGCAGGTCTAGTGGTAATGAACCCCTTTAGCTTTTTTTATCTGGAAACTTCTTACTATTTCCCTCATTTTTTTAATGTTTTGAGAGAGAGACAGAGTGCAAGTGGGGGAGGGGCAGAGAGAGAATGAGACACAGAATCCAAAGCAGGCTCCAGGCTCTGAGATGTCAGCACAGAGCTCAACACAGGACTTGAACTCACAAACCTCAAGATTATGATCTGAGCCAAAATTGGATACTGAACCACCCAGGCTCTCCTCTCCCTCATTTTTTTGAATGGCAGTTTTGCTGGGTATAGAATTCTTGATCACCAATTTTTTTCTTTCCACACTTTAAATATATCTTCCCTCTGCCTTCCCTCTCTACGGTAATGAGAAAATGGCTGCCAGTCTTATTGAGGATCCCTTGTATGTGATGAGTTGCTTCTCTCTTGCTGCTTTCAAGATTATCTCTTGGTCTTTTACTTTTGACAATTTGATTATGCGTTTCCCTGTGGGTCTCTTTGAGGTTACCTCACTTGTAGTTCACTGAGCTCTTGAATTTGTAGATTGATATCTCTCACCAAATTCAGGAAGTGTTCAGCCACCATTTCTTCAAATATTCTTCTGCTCTTCTCTCTCTTCCCCTGGTACTCCCATAGGTATATGTTGGTTTGCTTGATAATGTCCCTGTGGCCTCTGAGACAATCTTCAATTTTCCTCATTTTTTTTCTTTCTTCTCTTCAGACTAAACTATTTTAATTGTTGTATCTTAAGTTTGCTGATTGTTTTTCTGCCTCCTCAGATAGACTGTTGAACCCTTCTAGTGAATATTTTATTTTAGCTATACTTTTCAGTTCAGAATTTGATTCCTTGTTACAACTTCTATTTATTTATTGATATTCCCATTTTGTTCATACATCATTTTTCTGATTTCCTTTAGTTCTTCATCCATGTTTCCTTTACCTCTTTGAACATCATTAGGACAGCTGTTTTAAAGTCTTTAATAAATCTGAGGTCTGGGCTTCTTCAAGGATGGTTTCTGTCCATTTATTTTGCCTCTTCCAAAGGGTCATGTGTTTCCATTTCTTTGTACGCCTTGAGATGCCTTGTTGAAAACTGGACACTTGAATATTATAACGTGATGACTCTGGAAATCAGATTTTCCAAATCCCCCAGGTTGTGGGGCTTTCTGTTGTTTTTATTTTGTTGTCATCAACATGTTTGAAGGCTGAAGTAGTCCATCTGTTTAGATACTTTTCCAAACTATTTCTGCAAAGACTGTTCCTTGAGGAGTGTGATCACTGCAGTCTCTGTTTTTATAGCTAGTGTTCAGCCAGTTTTTAGACAGAGATTTCCTCAAATGGCAGAAAAAAAAATCAAAAACAGAAAAGAAAGCATGGGGGGGGGGAAGCAAAAAAGAAGAAACACACACAAAGACACCAAAACAAACAAACAAATTCCTCTCCCAGTCTTTGCAGATTGGTTCTGTGCCGGGGTATTCTTTCAACACTTCAGCAGGCCTGCCCTGAGCCCCAGGATCATCCTGCGAATGAAAGCTTAGGGTCTTCTCGGCTCTTCTCTGAGCATGTATCTTGCCCTGAGCAAGCAGGTGGTTTTCTAAATTTCCCTACATACATAGGTGCTTCTGAACTTCCCAAAGATGTGTCCCAGGTGTTTGGAGTTTGTTAGTTAACCTGGCAGTGTTTTCAAGCAATGTCTGCCATTTTTCCAGTCTCTGTCCTGTGTTAGCCAAAACAGAGACAAGCACTGATGTCTGTCAATTTGCCAGCACTTTGAGGAGATAAAACATGAAAATTTCTATTCTGTGCCAAGTGCTCCTTCCTCTGGAACTCAAATACATTTTTATGAGTGAAACTAGAAAGAAAGAGAGAAAAGCAACAAAACCAGAGGAGAGCCCCCCAGGTTCTCCTGGCAAACCTCTCAGACTCGAGGAGCCCCCTTCCCCCAAGACAGGGCACAGTCCCATGGCTGCTCGAACACAGAGGCAGAAGTGAGTCCACTCACAGACCATGAAGGCTGAGTATAAAGAAAAGTCACAATTCTTAAAACCCCGGGTAAACCATGGGACAAACACAATCTCATTCAGATCCGATTTCAACAAATCTCATTACAACAAATCCTCCACCTCAGTGTCAATCAAACTTCCCTAATGACTTGGCCATCGGTTTATGAGAATTTAGTGATCACCTCCTACGTGCCAGTCCATGCGCTGTTCCAACTGGGTCCTGCAATGATCCATTTCCAACAACAGCCAGCTTCACATCTCACGTCCAGATAATCAAACCGTCGGACGGTGGCTTTTACACCCCTCTGCGTTCTCTAAAATGCCCTTCCAGACGCATCCTCCACACCTTCCGGGCCCGTCCTCCTCCACGGGGCTGGATCCTCACCTACCCCACCTCCGCAGAAGTAGTTCCTCCCCTTTTGGAACTCCCTCTGTTTACATTTTAAGAGACGTGTTACATGCAACGTCACTATCATTATCGTGTACCATGCTATCTCCCCTCCCGGGCCATAAACTCCCTGAGATGAAAATCCTAAGGACAGCGCCCGGGGGGTCTTTAAAAATGGCCTTGTGTCTTCCTTGTAGCCCATCTGTACTCCAGATCGGTTCTCTGGACAGCTAGTGGAGCATCCTTTAGAAACAGGAGGAACGGAGTCTCCACCGCAGCCCTACTGGGTCAGAAGGTGCATTTAACACACGACGCAGGCGATTCACATATACGTTAAAGTTTGTGAAGCACTGTTATATACGAGATGCTCAGTAGGAATTTTGTTAAATAATGAGCCAAGTTCTACACACAAGTCTTCCCCACATGCACCCCGCCCAGGGGACTGCGGATGAGCTGAGTAATCCGTTCTCAGGCGGCAAGAGTGCTCGGCCCCTGCGCTCACTGAGCATGCCATCGGGGGCGCCTATGCGCTTAGCAGCAAGTAACCCACTCGTTCATCACAAAACACTGACTGACTCCGGCCCCACTACACGTTTCATCAGAATATTCACCTCTCCACACCCTGAACCAGGTTTGCAAGGTTTGCAAGTTTAAACAGAAAGGGGGAGGTATGTGAGTGGGTGTGTTAATTACCTCCAGGGGTGCTTGCCCACAGACTCCTGGTGGATCAGGAAGGACTGAGCCCCTGACCAGCCTCTGCCTCTAGAATTCAGCCACAGCCCAGTCGTCCAGCAAGTAGATCCCTGCACCCGTGCTTTCTCACACCCCAGTCTACCTCCCAACCATCCAGAAGGCCTGTGAAACGCGGAAGGCCCATCCCACCCCCAAACTTGTCATTCGGGAGACCTTCTCATTCTTGACACAGAAATAAGAAAAAAAAATGCAGACGGAAACACTACACAAAGGTGTCTTTGTTCCTCTGGCTTCCCCGATGAGGCATATCTTATCCAACTGTGCTCCCTTGGGTGTTTCAGAGCTCTCTGGAGAAAAGACGGAAGAAGGGAGGCCTTTGTTTAATGAAGCCCACTGAGGAAACCAAGCCCGGAAAGCTCACCAGGCCTCGATCAGAAAAAGAGGGCCTGGTTTTCCACTTGTGTCTTCGGCTTTGTGTGTTAGAGCAGAGCTGTGCGCTAACGGCCCAGGCCAGAGACAAGTCATTTGGGCAGCAGTAGGGCGCTTCAAACTAGGTTCCGTTCACAGACAAAAGTCAGCAGTGCAGGCACTGCTCATGTGCTCCCCGCCTCCAGCTGTGCCGGGTTCGTGGGGGGCCCTCACCTCAGACCCGCCTCCTCCCTCACAGCCAGCACCCTCCCCAAAATCAAGACAACCTGTAGAAAGAGCGGTAGAGTTTAGAGCTCTCCTTCCTCCCACCCGGGCATGCTCTCACCCCCACCTCAGTGGTAAATGTACTGACAACGCGACACAGCACCAGCCCCGAGTGTTTCTAGAATAGGATTTGCCACCTCCTTTTGGAGATCACTCACACCACTCATGTGGTGCCCCAGTGCCAGCGGGCTGTGATGTATTCATTGGGAATACAAGAATACGGGTCAATAGGGCTGAAGACCCAGGCCCCTAGGCTAAGAATTCTTAAGCCTACATTCCATTTCCAGACCAGTCCTGAGTGTGCTGAACCTGGTTATCCCCAGGACTATCTATCAAATTCATAAGTGTCTGGGGGAACCAGGGATGTTAAGCCCTCTCTCTTCCCCAGATCCAGCAGAAATGGCTATGAATTCTTGCAATCGGCATTCAGAATCCTGAACACTTTTCCCGGGCCAACCATCCCTGAAATCCTTCCTTCAACCCAGTCTGCTCTGTGTCCTCTAAGCTGTCACATCAGCCCTTTCTGCTCCAGCTCCTACTCTGGGATGGTCATGTCAACTGGTTTTTTCTGGTATCTGGACAACTACTCCATCTTCTGGTCTCATGTTACTTCTCCTTTCTAGCAAACATTTGGGTCCATCGACATGGGAGTTTGGTACATTTGACCCCTTTGGCACAGGCTGGCATTTCTTAAACTCATCTCATTTTCTCTCTCTGGTCCTGGAGAGTATAAAGTCAAAAAGCTCCTGGAAGGCTTAGATTTACAGGCATCCTAAGATCAGATAAAATGTGCCCAGGGGTGCCTGGGTAGCTCAGTTGGTTAAGCATCTGACTTTGGCTCGGGTCATGGTCTCATTGTTCGTGAGTTTGAGCCCATGTCGGGCTCTGTGCTGACAGCTAGCTCAGAGCCTGGAGCGTGCTTCAGATTCTGTGTCTCCCTCTCTCTCTGCCCCTCCCCCACTCGTGCTTTCCCTCTCTCTCTCAAAAATAAATAAACATTAAAAAAAATAAAACTTAAAAATTAAAAAAATTAAAAAAAATTTAAAAAAAATTAAAAAAAAATAAAATTCCTGCTACCTTACCTAGCACATTATAGGTATTCAACAAAGAGTTTTTTTGATGAAGGAATAAATTATAGATATATCACACTTTAGGCAGGCAGATGATGAGGTAATATAACTGTCATTGTGCAAGTACTCCAGGTATTTCTGGATGATCAACAAATTAATAACCCAAGTGATTAATGTGCAGAAAGTGCTTTGAAACCCACAAAATAATAGTGTGGTAAGACAGCGAATTGTTACTGGGTGGAGGCGATCAGAGGAATAGACCACATAATTCATTGAGGTATAGAGAGCAGGTATGAATGAGGATAAAAGAGAAATGGGACATTCCAGAGAAAACGAGAAATAATAAATAAATAAATAAAACTCACCTTTATCATAATCATCATCCTCAACTGCTTTTTCTTGAAGTTTCTGAAGCTTTAATCTTAAGGATTTTACCTACATTGGTTTGAAGGGGGGGAAAAATGAAAGCCAAATTACAATAGCATTCAAGCAAACTTATTTTCTTTTAAGCCCAGAACATTTCGAAACTATTTCAAAACTGAAATTCTTTATTCTCCTTTAAAAAAAGAACCACAAATATACATTTTTCCCATGCCAGATGCATTCATTTCTCAAAAAAAAAAAAAAAGTTATATAAAGAGAAAGTGTAATTTGAGTATAAAACCCACAGAAAGAGAAAGTTATTTTAAACAAAAACATCACATTGTACCCTTATCTGCATGGGGGGTAAAATGCATAATACAAAGGACACAAATTTCCTGACCTGACCAAGGGCTCGTCGTTCTCAAAATCACATTAAAATTATGAAGATAAACACACTGAGACTGAAAGAGCAGCCAAGACAAAGGAGAACGTGAGCTTCCACTCGGCAGGCTGTCCCGCCGCCTGGGTGACAATTACGGGAAGCACTTCATAAAACCCTTCTAGAAACCTAGAAATGGCATCGTCTTATTTAACCCACGTGGAGACACAATGATCCCATCGTTTGTCAGAGAGTGAACAGTACATTCATGTTTAATTATTTTTCTTCTCGACAGGAGGCCCAGGGATCTTCTGAAGATGGATCCGTGGCCTATCAGTGAGTGGATCTGGCCTTTCTCCCCGGAACACACCTTCCTCCCATCCTTTGCCTGCTTCACACCCACATGTCCTTCAACGCCCAACTCAAGTGTCTTCTCTCCAGCCTGTGTTAAAGGTCCTTTCTCCATACTGCCTTAGGGACCTGTCCTTGACCTATTCGTATGACCCATTTAACAAATATTTACTGAGTGTCTCCTCAGTGTCAGCCACCAGTTTGAGGTGTCGAGGGTACAGCACAAAATTCTAAGTGTCTCTCAACGTGCATTCTTGTGCAGGAAGACAAAAATCAACATAATGAGTACGTTTTATGGAGCCTTAGAAACTGATGAGTGTTAGGAAAGAAGAAACACCGTAGAACCCAGTAAAGGGCATCAAAATGCTGGCAGACAGTGGGGCTGCAGTTTTAAATCAGATCTCGCTGACATTTGGGCAAAGATCTAAAAGTGGTAAGAGGGGAAACCTGGGGGCTCCCAGAGAGAACATTTCAACAAAGAGAAGAGTCAGAGCAGAGGCTCCGAGCAGAAGTGTCACTGGCCTTACAAAGTAGAGGCAGGAGACCACTGAGTCTGAGGTGGCTTGGCTGAGTGGTGGGGGTGTCAGGGCTGTAGATGAGGAGGTCAGAGAGGCGATGGGGAATGCATCATGAAGAGACTCAAAGACATTAAAAAGTTCTGATGTCACGCTGAGGGTGAAGGGGGGCAGCCAGGGGGCGGGGGTGGGGTTTGAGCCCAAAGTCCATGATCTGATTGAGGTTTCAACAGCTTCACTCTGCCTGCGGTGGGCAAGGGCAGAAGTCAGATGCCCAAGGGAGGCCATGGAAATCACCCAGGAAGGAGGGGACAGTGGCCTGAATGAGAGTGGGCACAGAGAAGACGTTGAAAAGGGATGTGATCCTGGACACATTCAGAAAACGGCTGTTGGAAGACAGAAAATTTGCTAATAGATCACAGGTAGGGGGTGAGAAAGTCAAAATAAGGCTGGGTTCTTGGTCTGAGCTTGCGGGAAGAATGGAGTTGCACGAAATTATCGTAGTACTCAGGACACCACGGCACAGCTATTGTTTTGTTTTGCCTCCATTAACCCTTGGGCGTCTTGAGGGCAAGAACTCTTTTCCAGTCATGTAGAAAATGGCAGTGGTCAGTCTTATTTGCTTCTCCACTGCTCTGGGCACATGGAAAGATTACACTTCCCTCCCCACCTTGCTGTGCGGCTGCAAGCGTTAGAGGTCACTTCTGCACTTGGCATTGAATTGCTCTTGTAGGGTCCCTTACTGTTTTCCTCCTTGTCCCAGTGACTGGCTCACATGTCCAGGTGGTGCAGGCAGGCTTCCTGAGCAACCTTGTGGAGTGGATCCCCCAACCACCTCTGCGAAATGCGACTTTTAAGCAAAAAACACAACTTTGGCCTGTGAAGACTCGGATATCGTGTTGCTGTCTGTTACTAACTTATTCTAATAACAACCTCCTAGGCCAGGCACAAGTCAGTCAGTAAATACTTCCTGAATGAATGAATGATTATGTTAACCTCTTTAGCCTTGATCTGCTCCAGATTACAGGTGCAAATTTTACCGGTGACGCAGGGGTACATATTCGGGATGGAAGAAAGTCAGCATGGGCGGTTCAACTGCCTTGCAAAGTGTCCTATTACCATCGCCACACCCATGAGGCGGTGTTATTAAAGTTACTGGAGCTGAAGCAGAAGAACTACAGGAAAGAAAGTCAAAGACAACTTCAATCGGGGCGCCTGGGTGGCTCGGTTGATCGTCCGACTTCGGCTCAGGTCATGATCTCATGGTTCGTGGGTTCAGACCCCACATCAGGCTCTATGCTGACAGCTAGCTCAGAGCCTGGAGCCTGCTTCAGATTCTGTGTCTCCCTCTCTCTCTCTCTAACCCTCCACTGCTCATGCTGTCTCTTTCTTTCTCAGAAATAAACAAAAACATTAAAAATTAAAAACTTTTTAAAAAAAGCAAAGACAATTTCATTCATAGCCAACATCCACTTCACTTTGTCCCCTTCAACCAATGATCCCTGTAGGACACCGAACTGATGCCCCAGGAGATGTTTGAATGTCTATCTTTGCTGCAAGCAGAGCCCCCGATGGTCATGTCTCATCCAGTGACACAACCCTATAAGGCAGGCAATTTCTCTCTGTGTCCCCCAGCTTCCAGAAGCTCAGGCAGGGCTCACTTACAAGATTCTCGTCTCTTCCCTCCTCTGCACACCCAGTTAGCATTTCCTTTGATCACAATTTTCTCAGCCCATGCAATCCCAGGCAATGTCCCTGGGTGGCTATTTCTAAACAGCATAAAACACACGTTCTGTCAATCCTCATTCATGGCCGTCGTGTTCTATAAAGTCACGGGAAATGCTCAGTTAGCAAATACGAAACCATTGCTTCCCGGGGAAACGAGGGTTCGGCTTCTGAGAGCCTCTGATCACACCTTTGCCAACTGATCAAGATGTAACCTTGTTTTACGTGTGCTTCCGTTTAAAGATGCCTTCCATAATATTTATTGCTCGTTCATTAACACAGAACTCGCGGCCCCCAGCGCTACAGCCCACGCCTGAACAAAGCTCATTCAACACATTTCCTGCGTAAGGCTCAATGCAGCCTTCTTGCGGCTGGGAACGCGGGTCGGCATGGCAGCCCGAAACTGGTCGACCATTTTAAACAGGGAAATGGCCAACAAGAAGCACTAACTAGGCCACAAAAAGGATACACCTCAAACAAGAAGGTGGAATCACCTTGCTCAGCCTCAGCTGGGAAAGTGCACATCGTGCAACTCAACTTTCTTTTTTAAGTTTTGTATTTATTTATTTATTTTCAGAGAGACAGAGAGAGAGAGCATGAGCAGGAGAGGGGGAGAGGGAGAGAGAGAATCCCAAGCAGTCTGTCCGCTGTTAGCACGGAGCCCGATGCTAGGCTCGAACTCACAAACTGCGAGATCATGACCTGAGCCAAAATCAAGAGTTAATGGACGCTTAACCGATTGAGCCACCCAGGTGCCCCCAGGCGACTCAACTTTTTAGCCACTCTGCACACGTCTGCAAATGCCCAGGAAAGCACTGGGAGCATCGACTTTGGAGATGGCGATAAACCGTAGAAAGTAAGCAAATTCGTGAATATAGGAGCCACAAATGCTGAGGACCGGCTGCATTGTAAAAGGAGCTAAAACTCAAATTCCTGAGACTTGCTTTTTTTACTTAAAGGGCAAGGGAGAGGGGATTTAAGGAATTAGAATATAGTATCTGAAAGGCCCCAAAACCCCAGAACCCTAGGATCCCCGTCTTTCAGAGGACATTTCCCCAATCCTGAATGTCCCTCCAGTACCTTGAATGAGCAAGCTGGAGCCTTTGCACAAACATGATACAAATAGAAGCACACTCCCCTGAAAAAATACCAGGCCCTCCTCATGCCAGACCAGTCCAGCTGTCAGGGGCCTTGTCTTCCTATTGAAACCCTATGCCCTGGACCTCGTTCTTTCTGTCACTTCTACCACACTGAATAAAGCTAATTCCTCTTCCACATGGCAGACATTCGAATAATTGAAAACAGTATAGTGTCACCGCTGTTCATGTGTTACTTTACCGTAAACAAAGGTGCTTAAGCTACAGATATCATTTGAGACAAGAGTTTGATTTGAACTATGGGGAGGAGGGGGGAGGGTGCATTGTTTTTCTTGGACCCAAATTCTCTTGTTCTGAGCTATGTCTCTAATGATGATAATGACCAATATTCTGGGCACTTGCTCAGTGCCAGACCCTGTCGGGAGCACCCCGTAGGTGCAAGCACATCCACATGAAAATCTGATGAGGTAGGTACCATGGTTTTTTTTTTATCTCCGCCTTCTAACAAGAGCCTCTTAAGGCACAGAACAATTGGGGCACCTGGGTGGCTCAGTCGACTGAGCATCCGACTTCAGCTCAGGTCATGACCTCACGGTTCGTGAGTTTGAGCCCCTCATCGGGCTCTGTGCTGACAGCTCAGAGCCTGGAGCCTGCTTCAGATTCTGTGTCTCCCTCTCTCTCCGCCCCTCCCCTGCTCACACTCTGTCTCTCTCTCAAAAATAAATAAACATTAAAAAAACTAAAAAAAAAAAAAAAAGGCACAGAACAATTAAGCAAATTGCCAAAAGTCACACAGCTGGGGGGGGGGGAGAATGCCAGGCTGCCACCCAGGCCGTCCCATTAACTTGCCACACAGCAGGGCCCCGTGGGATTGCACACACGCCCACAGGCCCCGGCAGGTGCCCCCAGGCAGCAGGGCTGACCTCTTCCAGAATCCCACCGGTGCAGGCGCTGCCCCAGGCGTGCAAGCCTCAAGTGTGAACCAGGAGCCACCTTACCCTTCTTCCCCACAGTTGAAACACCTCTCTAGTGGACTGTGACTGATTAATTATTTTTAAAAGCTGCATTTGGATGATAAAGGAGCAAGGAAAAGATGTATCTAGGATTGACTGTATTTTTTTAAGTCAAAAATCATGAAGTCCAAAAGGTAAGTCAAGGTGGCTTTCTGCAGTCAGAACCCCCGGAATGCCAACTTTCAGGCCCCGAAATGACCCGGTAGTTCAGGGAACTGGCAGCGTGAGCCCGCGGCGTGGCTGGGCTCCAAGAGCCACAGCTGCTCAGGATGTCACAAACTCCAGTTTATTAAAAACAAGATTTTCAAGGGGCGCCTGGGTGGCTCAGTCAGCTAAGCGACTGACTTTGGCTCAGGCCCTGACCTCCGGGTTCCTGAATTTGAGCCTCGCATCAGGCTCTCTGCTGTCAGTGCAGAGCCTGCTTTGGATTCTCTGTCTCCCCCCCGCCCCCCAACCCCTGACCTTCCGCAGCTCATGCACTCCTTCTTGCTCTCAAAAATAAACATTAAAAAAAATTTTTTTTTCAGAAGGATGTAATTTACCTGCCGGTAAGAGGAGTTAAAAGAAAGGGAAAAATTCTCAGTGTCACCAAAACCCAGCAAGCTGAATCATGTGGACTGCAGAGGAGTCACTGCCAAGGTGAGGTTCTGCTTATTCGGCTATTTGGGATGGGGAGAAGCTGGTCATTATAACGGCATTCTACTTTTGCTTCACTTGCATCAAAGCTTGAATTTTTGAGATGGAGAAATACACATATGTTGTTGAAATTTGTTAAGAGAGATTTTGGCAGTAAAGTACTGAAAACTGACCTTTTGAGTTGGAATGATA
Source organism: Hyaena hyaena (assembly GCF_003009895.1). Taxonomy (NCBI): domain Eukaryota; kingdom Metazoa; phylum Chordata; class Mammalia; order Carnivora; family Hyaenidae; genus Hyaena; species Hyaena hyaena. The sequence continues at coordinate 2,315,275 of NW_024080823.1, read as the reverse complement.
ATACAAACCTCCCCTTAGTGCCTGTGACCTTGTGATTTGTCATAAGAAATACATATTTGGTCTTTGTTCATTTCTGACACAGAGCGCTTAAAACCCTAGACATTTCCTGTGAGGAGGGCAATAAAGTTATCTTTTGTTATGTTAAGAAGGTGACTCTTGGAATCCGAGACCTAAGGCTGTGGGCTGGTTGCCAGGGGAACCAACCTCGTGATTGGAGAGGAAGGAAGCTTATAGCCCCATCCCCCTCCCCCCCCGCCACCTCCTGGGAGAATAGAGGGGCTGCAGGTTGAATCAATCCCAAATAGCCAGTGATTTTATCAGTGATATCACTACCGCCTATGTAGTGAAGCCTCCATAAAAACCCAAAGGACAGAGGCACCTGGGTGGCTCAGTCAGTTGAGTGTCCAACTTCAGCTCACATCATGATCTCACGGTTCGTGGGTTCGAGCCCCATATCGGGCTCTGTGCTGACAGCTCAGAGCCTGGAGCCTGCTTCAGATTCTTTGTCTCCCTCTCCCTCTTCCTCTGCCCATCCCCTGCTTTCGCTCTCTCTCTCTCTCAAAATAAATAAACATTAAAAAAATTAAAAATACCCAAAGGACAGCGTTGGGAGAAATTTCAGGTTGGCAAACACGTGGACATTCAGGGAGATCGGTGTGCCCTGTGCCTCTCTTCTGTCTGGCTGATCCTGAGTTAGATCCTTCTATAATAAATACATAATCTATTAAGTAAACTGCTTCTCTGGGCTCTGTAAGCCTCTCTACAAATTAATCGAACCCAAAGAGAAGGTGGTCGTCAGAGCCTCCCATCCATAGCTGGTGGGTCAGAAGCACAGGTGATGGCCTGAACCTGAACGGGCATCTGAAGAAGAGGCAGGCGGTTAAGCTGTGGGATCTGTTACTACCTCTGGGTACACGCAGTCAGAATCACGTTGAGTTACAGGACACGCAGCTGGTGTTGGAAAATTGTTGGTAGGGGCAAACCAGGGTTGGAATGGGTCTTCCTACGCCTTAGCCAGTCGATCCAAGAAAGTTGCCAATTAAGTCTCCGTGGTCCCTCTTGACAAGATTAATTCTTTCACTAAAAACAAAAATGACCCAAGCAACCGCTGAGGGCCAGGAAGTATGCTAGGCTTCAGGCATCCAAAACTGTCCCAGAGACGTGGCCTGTGGTTACAGGGCTCATGGTTGAGTACAGAACTCGGAACCTCAAGCAAATGATTATTAAATGTGAGGAGCGCTATAGGGGGCCACATCCAGAGTGCTAGGGGAGCAAAATGGAAGGAGGGATTCGCCGGTCCAGAGGGGGTAGGAAATGTCTCACAAGGAAGTGGCTTTAGACCCACACCAAGGGGATTACAGGAGCTTGGCAGATGGAAAAGTGCAGGAAGATCATTCTAGGCAGAGAGAAAACGGTAAGCGAAGGCCTGAGGCACAACTCTCCCTGGTGTCTTCAGGAACAGGAAGCAGCACCAGATGGCTGAGCCGGCAGGGGTGGGGCGTGGGGGTAGGCTGGAGCGGGTCCGGAAAGGTCTCAATTAGCAGGATAAGGGACTTGGCTGCCATCCCCAGAAGAGCAATGGACCATCAAGCGTTTGAAGCCAAGGAATCACACTCTCCCACCCGTGCTCCGGAAGGTAACTCTACTGGCATGCGGGGGGGTGAACGGGGCAAGAGAGACACAGGAGGAAGGGACATCGCTTATGAAACCCAGGTTAAAATAGCAAGGACTTGAACCTGGGCAGAGGCCGAGGCCGTGAGAGGCACGTTGGCTGTAGGACTAAGAAGGCTGACCAGATGTGGGGGTGAGGAGGAGGGGGAACTGGATGGATTCCATTCATTAAAATCAGCAAGTATGTATCAAGAGCAGGGCCCTTTAGAACGGGTTTGGTGGGGAAGACAGCGGCATCCGTATTGACAATCTAACTCCGGATTCTGGGCATCGCATCCACGGGGAACAGAGACCTGCGTGCATATCCCGCCGGGCTCTGCAGTCTACCGGAGCTGAGGTCCCTGTGGGCTAGATCAGGGCCAACAGCGCCAGGAGCATCAGGCCAGAGGTAAAGAACTGAAAGTAAATGAGGTGCGGGGCACCTGGGTGGCTCAGTCGGTTAAGGGTCCAACTTCGGCTCAGGGCATGTTCTTGAGGTTCATGAGTTCAAGCCCCACGTCGGACTCTCTGCTGTCAGCACAGAGCCCACTTCAAATCCTGTCTCTCCCTCTCTCTCTGCCCCTCCCCTGCTCTCTCTCTCTCTCTCTCTCTCAAAAATAAATAACCATTAGGAAAAAGATAAAAAGAAAGTAAATGAGGTGCAATGGCTAGAAACGAACATGACCTTCACACTTTCGGGTTCTTCTCCCAAATGCCTGATGAGCGGGCACTCACTTCCTTACATACATGTACAAATGTATGCACACGTACACACAACACAAGCACCCACATCACACGCACACACAGCCCAGGAGGAAAACACAGCCTTGCAGCAGGACGAGCCACACAGTGCAGCGTGTCAGCCATGAAGCACTGAAGCCTGGGTCTCCAGGAACTTCTCGGGAGAACCAGCCTGCAGGCCAGGTGCGCTCCTAGGACAACGGGGTGAACAGCACTGCCCCACTGCCAGGGCGTGCGTGCCTACGGTCAGTCCCCATCTCCAAAGCCCCGGCACACTCGCTGCAGCCACAGAACTCTCCTGTGCGGCGTCACCACCTCTAAACATGGAAACTGAGAGCCCACGAGATGTAATGCCCAGGAGCGGGGTCTCCTGACTGCATCAGGCGGTTCACTGCGAGCGGATGAAATACACTGAGGATGGAAAGAGTGAACAAAGCCCGGCCCCACCCCCACTGCAGGGCATCACTGCCTTTATGCCGCTACCCCCCCACACACACCGGCCAGCTCCAGCTCCCCAGCCACACCTCCCCCCAACCCCAGGCCTGAATTTCCTGTTTCAACGCCCAGCTGGGCAGGGCTAACCACACATCCCTTAGGCCAGGAACTTCAGAGGCGCCAGCAACCCAACAGAGAGAGAATCAGAGCGTCTGAGTGACAGAGAAGATGAGAAGGAGAACAGATTTGTGTCCACACTGAAAGAGAAGAAGCAGAAGTTGCAGCGACATCTTTTTGCAGCCAGTTGCAAAAGGAGCCCGAGCTTGTGAGAGTCACCAACCTCCAGCCGCCTCTGGTCGCTCAGCAGGCAGTCCAGCAGCAGGGGCTCGCACCTCCTGAATAGGGCTTCCCAGTGGGGAGCGTCCCTCACACCCCTGCCCTCTGACCACGAGGGGGCCGGGGGACAGGGAGAGGCAGTGTCCGTATCCAGTAAAAAACGAGTCTCACACTCCAGCCAGGGGCTGCCCGCTGCCATCTGGGCAGAGTCGGCCGGGCTCTGGGCAGCCTTGACATTGAAGTGGGGAGTGGAAAGTTGAGGGTGTGGGGGGGCCCTGTCCAAGCCGGCATCTTTGGCTTCCATCTCCGCGGGGCTCTGACAAGGGGCCTCAGCCTCTCTGGGCGGCGGGCAGCCTTCCGCTTCCCCGCGTTCCCCAGCAGAGCTGAGCGAGAGGCGTATGAAGCTAAAGCTGGAAATAAAAGCATCCTGAGAGCCGGCAGGGGCTGACGGGACCGTGGGGCCACTTGCGAGGCTGCACCTGCTGTCGTTCACCTCCTCTGGGGACAGACAGCCTTTTGTCCAGGTGCCCTTTGCTCTTTCGCCTCCAGCAGCATCCCTGCCAGGGCCTGGGGCCTCAGAACTGTCCATGGATGGGAGCGGCCCCTGCCACCCAGTGTCCCCAGGGCCACACAACCTGGTCAGCCTGGCAGGTAGTTTGGTGTCAGCTCTGAGCTGAATCCCAGAGAGCCCTGAAGGTCCTCTCCCAGGGGTCAGAGCCAGTCCTGGGGGGCCCACCGCCGTCAGAGCCGACGCTGCGGGGCTCCCGGCCGAGGGGCCTCGCCACTGGCCTCCAAGTTCAAGGCCGCACCATCCGGCCCTGGACTCAGACTGGAGGGACTCCTCACTGCACGCTCCTCCCTGAGCCCGTAGCGGAGTGGCCACTGCTGGGTAGAGGAACCCGATCCAGGGCCCAGCTGCGCTTCTCATGTAGCCCGGCCTCCGTGCCAGCCGCCTCCTCCGAAAAGACGCTGCAGGTGGTAAGCAATTCTGGCTGCCTGGGAGGAAAAGAGAAAACAGCACCATAAGCACACAGATCTCACCAGCTCAGCTAGAACTGCATGTGGAGAGCATCCTAGGTTTAGAGGTCACCGCTCCGTGCATCTGTCAAAGAGAGACGCCGGCTCCGGTGGTCATGGGGCCAGTGCGGGACGAAAATTCTGATGAGTCTCTCGCAGTGCTTGCCTCAAACATGTAGAGGCAACAGAGCGTCTGAGCTCCTCTGGTGAGCAGAGCAGCTGGCGTTGCTGCGAGGTGGGACAGCACGTCAGCAGGCCCAGTGGGGACGCAAGCTCGGGGCTCCCTTCTGGCACCTTGCCTGTCAGGCTTTTAGGCACATCAGCCCTTTTAGCCCTGAGCGGGCCTGGAAAGCAAATGCCAGCACACTCCTCAGAAAGAAGGCCGATCCCTTATCCTAGCTACGTATTGAACAGTGTGTGAGTTTTCATGATCTGAGCCAGCCACGACCCCGCACGCCTCTGGACCACGGAGAGCCAGCTGGGACGCAGCTTATGCCCATCAGTTCCTCTCTCACACACAGTGGATCACAGGGGGCCCCGCCTGACGTGCTCTGCAAGCCAGTGATGCAAAAGGAACAGAAACAATTTAAAAAAAAATGCTGATACCTCCAGGGCAGGATCAGAGAGCAGATGGGAACCTACACTCTGGCACCTCACTGCCTAGTTCCAAGCCTGGCTGTGCCCTTGCTAGCTGTGACCTTCCACAAGTTACTTAACCTCTCTGTGCCTCAGTCTGCTTATCAGTGAAATGGAGATATTAACCGTACCTGTGCCTCAGTTTGCTTATCAGTAAAATGGAGATATTAACAGTACTTCTCTCACAGAGTAGCTGTGAGCATTTAACTAAATGAGTTACTATATTCAGACAGCCTACAACGGTGCCTGCCACACATGGTAAGTATGATAAAAGTGTTAAGTATTATTTTTACATTGCATAGCACATTGTTACTCATAATACGTCCGCCATGTCTACATTAATTTCATTTGCTCCCTACCAAACTCCTGTGAATCAACCAAACCAGGAATTATAACTTTCCTTTTACAGTTAAGGAAACTGAGGCGCGGAGAAATGGACATTCCAGAAACCCCTGCAGGTGACTGGCTGACCAATGTCAAAGTCTCCTGGTTCTCCAGGCCCACACCTGTCACACCACGAGGAAATGAGATGGGACGCAAACAGGTAACAGCAGGCAGTGCTGAGCGCGGCTGTGGGTGTACTTCAGCCTGTGGTGAGGAGTGGAACACAGCTTCCCACCAGGCCCACACATCCTGCTCTGCCCCCAGTGCATGGACAGGCCCAGGATCTTTGTCACGGTAAACAGAAGGTGCTAGGCACTTAGCCTCTCCCTGTGTTATGATCGTGGCACACACCAGTCTTTGGGATGGGTGTCAGAGATAATCCCTGGGGTAATAAGCGCAATGACCCATGGGCCACCTGTTCCCTGAATTTGAGCATCAAAGGACAAGAAAGCCCAAGACGTGTTCACCCAGTGTCTTTCTTGCCAACTGTCTGGTCCAGGGGAAGAGCTAATACCGCCTGTGTATGTAGGCTTCTGGAAGCTGGCAGTGAAGGGAGGAACGTAAGGGCTATGAGGGTGGGAGAGGAAGTCAGGGTAAAGGAAGGGAGGGAAGTATGTAACATACAACCCTAGGAGCTTGATACTATTTTCATTTTATAAATAATAAAATTAAAGCTCAGAATTTTAATTTGCCCCAGAACTCCCAGATCCTGGTTTACCAAAGCCTGTTTTGCTCATTACAGAACAATAAACTAGCATTTAAGTTGCCTGATAAAAGATGAATCAATTAATGGATGGATGGATGAAGGGAGGGAGAGATGCATGAATCAAGGCCTATGTGATTCCAAAACACACGCTCTTGCTATATCCTTTGCCTCCAAGTATATCACTTAGGATGAGAACTTGAAATGACAGGAAGTCAGAACAAAGACTGACTTTCTTTTTTCTTGACAGAGGCCACACAAAGTTGGGATTGGTAGAAAAGGACATGATGAAAATGTACAGAAAATGTACAGATGGAATCATTAATAGGCCAAATTGGACCACCTGTTTGGATGGTAAGAAAGAAAGAAGGAAAGAAGGAAAGAAAGAAGGAAAGAAGAAGGAAAGAAGGAAAGAAAGAAAGAAGGAAAGAAGGAAAGAAGGAAAGAAAGAAAGAAAGAAAGAAAGAAAGAAAGAAAGAAAGAAAGAAAGAAAGAAAGAAAGAGGGAGGGAAGGAAGGAAGGAAGGAAGAGAAAGAACATCAACAAGGATTAAGGAGGGCACTTGTCATGAGCACCGAGTGATGCATGGAAGTATTAAATCACTAGATTGTACATCTGAGATTAATATTACACTGTAGGTTGACCAACTGGAAATTAAATTAAAACTTAAAAAAAAATTAAGACATTGAAAATAATTTTTAAAAATCAGAAAATAACGAATGTTGATTAGAATGTAGAAAAATTGCGACTAGTGTGTGCTGCTGGTGGGAATGTAAAATGTTTTCAGTGTAGCTGAAAATGGCATGGTAGTTCCTCAAAAAATTAAAAATAGAATTACTGCATGGTCCAGAAATTCCACTTCTCATTATATACCCACAAGAATTGAAAGCAGGGTCACAAAGAGATATTTGTACAGCCATGTTCTTAGCAGCATGATTCACAATAGCCAAAGGTAGAAGCAACCTAAGTATCGACGAAGGCATAAACAAAATGTGGTCAGTTCTTACAATGGAATATTATTCAGCCTTAAAAAGGGAAGAAGTTCTGACAGAGGCTACAGCTTGGATGAACCTTGAGGACATCAGGCTAAATGGAATAAGCCGGTCACAAAAGGACAAATACTGTATTTATATAAGGTGTCTGGAGCAGTCAAATGCACAGAGACAGAGAGGAGAATGGTGACGGCCGGGGACTGGAGAAGGGGGAAGGGGGAGTTAGTGTTTCCTGGGGACAGAGTTTCAGTCTGGGAAGATAAAAAAGTTCTGAAGGCGATGGGGCAAGAGTTGCCCAACAATGTGAATGCACTTAATGCCACTGAACTGTACACAATAAAAATGGCTAAGAGCGTAGGGGCAACTGGACAGCTCAGTCGGTTAAGCATCTGACTTCGGCTCAGGTTATGATCTCATGGTTTGTGAGTTCGAGCCCTGTGTCAGGCTCTCTCCTTCTAAGGCAGAGCCTACTTCAGATCGTCTGTCCCTTTCTCCCTCTGCTCTTCCCCAGCTCACGCTTGCTCTCTCTCTCTCTCTCTCTCTCTCTCTCTTTCAAAATAGATAAACACTTAAAAAATGGCTAAGAGGGTAAATTTTATGTTATATGTATTTATTCCAATTAAAAATTTTTTAAATGTTTAAAGAGGTCAAATTGGATCACCATGTTATATGGCCCGAAGTACCTCCCATTCTTTCCCTCGGGAGGTTCACCATCTGAGGTGTCCCCTGCACATTAGGGTCCCAATCACAAGGAGAAAAAGGATTCACCAGGCTGTGGGAGCTCAGGAGGGAGCAGGGGCTGGCTGAAAAGAAGGGCTAACTCTCATATGCCCATACAGTGAATCCAGAAGGAGGTAAAGAGAACACTGAATTCTGGCTCCAATTACCAGCAGAAAACAATTCAGCAGTTTCCTACCTTGAGAAAGGAGCCCTGTGATACCTATATCATCTTCTGGCTTAAAAAGGCTTTTAACTATTTTTTTAATGCAAGGTAATTGTCTCCCAGTAACCCTTCTAAAGTCGAAACAGCGATGCCAAGGGGAAAACAATTTCCTTGAAATATTATTTCTTTTATAGCTGCAGGAGCCTTTTCTAAAGCTACTCAGCTGAGGGTTCTGAAATCCCCTTAACCCAGTTTCCAGATGCTACACAAAGCATCCTGTGAATGGGAATCCATGTTCCTATGGGTTCCGGTAAGATGTCATGGGGCCACAGTGCAGCCTGTACAACAAGCCAAGAAGACCAGACAGAGAAAAATGCTCACTAAATGTGGAGATGAGAGAGGAGGGTCAAATGTGTGGATGGCCCAGCTCCTGCACCCACGGGACCTCTTGGACATCCCATCTTCTGGCGTGAGCCTTCCCAGAAGGCAGCCCAAGAGGCAGAAACCATCACACTCCATTTTTTAAAAATCTTTCTTTAAATGTTTATTTTTGAGAGAGTGCGCGCAAGCAAGGAGGGGGGCAGAGATAGAGAGAAAGTGACACAAAAACACACACACAGAATGGGAAACAGAGCTGTCAGCACAGAGCCAGATGCGGGGCTCAAACTCATAAGCCCTTGAGCCATGAGATCGTGACCTGAGCTGAAGTTGGCCACTCAACCAACTGAGCCACCCAGATGCCCCCATCACACTCTATTAATCCTAACCTTCAGGACAGCTGGATCTGGAGGCACTTCTGCAGTGAGCCAGAAGGATTAGAAGAAGTCCACATTGGGCAGATATCTGCTCTGAAACTTCTAGAAAGACCCCCAGTTCCCTATATGCAAAGTTCCCTTTTTTCACTTTTTTTTTTTAATTTTTATTTTTTGAAGAAACCTATGTCCCCTGTGGCCAGAAATCAACTATTATTATATATCCAGCCTGAGATCCTACATCTTAGGTTTGTTCAAACCCAAGCCCTGTTCTCATGCCCTGCTGCCGTTAAGGAAGGGTCGTGACACATTCAGTCCTTGGAGGTCAACATTCGTTCCCGACACCTAACTTCAGGGTGAAGCGGGCAGGAAGTAGAACATAGCCAGGTGCAGGGGGGCCCAAAGTGCACACAGGCTTTGAGGGCTGGCCGGGGCAAACCAGCTGTGCCTTCCGTTCTTTGTAAAGCCCAGAAATGGCTTCATTCTGCCCGTCTGGCCCTGGACAGGCTGAGGAGGGAGAGATGCCTCATGTGGCCTTTTCTGTCCCTCTCACCCTCTCACTCCATAGTAGACTCTGGGGGGGAAGGGGGGGAGGAGCACCCCCCGTCCAGCCCAGTGAGCTCTGGGATTGACAGGAAGTGAAAGACAAGAGCTTGGACTAGACCCAGGTGTCAGAAGGCCTCTACACACAGTCCAGAAAAGGTGCCCAGAAATATGTGCTTATCTAACATACAGGGAAAACTGGGGGGAAGCTAGTTAGTCAACCAGTCAGATCAGAGAGAATCTTACCTACCTGCCTCTAGTGGTCTTCTTCCAGACAAATCCTTTCCACCCTTTGGCTTCCGACACCCTTCCCCATCAGCTCCCTAGTCCTGACCACCCAGTTCACAGGGCTTCGATAATGGTCCACATCTCTTCTGTCCCCCCACTAACACCCATCACTGCTTGCTAGTCTCTTCGGTGTATACAAGCTGTTCCCCACTTATGCTATATACAAGCTTCCTGATACCCTTACAATTCCTAAAAAATCCTAGTATACGGAGAAGGCATCCCAATACACATTGGCCAGATAATATTTATTTTTAAGTAGGAAATCTAAAATTGTAATTTAAGAAAGCATGATACTCATGAATTTACTCGGAAGACCTTAAAACCAAGACCCAGAGTTCAAATCTACATGAAGTGCCCGTGGGGTCTCTGGAGAGTCATCCCACCGCCCCCTTCCTCAGTGATTCGATGATTCCAAGGCCTTGTGGTGAAGGCATGTCTGTCTCCTGAAGAAGAAATACAGGCACTCAGGGCCACTGCTGAGAACACACAGAATAGTCAGAGAAGAACAGACACATAAGACTTGACACAACACGACTTGGATAGAAATGTACAGCGGAAGCATAAATGAATATATTCTCCTCATGGAAAGAATTTTAATCCTATTTGTCATGGTTGGGGCAGAAGTCTTTTCTAAAACATTCAGGTTAACCAAAGACTGAATCGTAAAGAAACCACACATCCCTGTGGATTAGCTTGTTTCCAAAGAATCAGAATCCAATCATATACACCCTGAAACACAAACACTCTGCTGAGCACAAGTTCATCTTTCTTTGATAGTTCAGAGAGCACTTGAGGATTCAGAAATGGCTTCGGGTTGTTGTAAGAAGCATCTAGTAAGCAGGGCGAGTCCTAGTGTGGAATAAATCAACATTTATGGCACTTCCATTTTAATTGCGCAATGGGTTATTAAAACCCATATTAAATGGCAATGCCTTATTGAACGCTAGATGCTGTGTGGGATGCGGACATGGGCGAGATGCCATCCCCGCCCCCAGCTGCTCGTGATCCAACAGCTTGCGGGGTACCCCAGCCATGTCCCGGTACGGGATGTTACACTTCCATCAAAGAGGAGGGAGAACTCAATCAGACACTAGATGAATGGGAGAATCTAGTTGGCTCTGTTGGTTTACCTCACAGTTCTCTGCCCTTCAGCAAAGCAGAGACTCCATGAGCTCCAGAATACTCCTGAATTAGTGTCACCCCATACAGATACCTTTTGGGATGGAAGAGAAGAATGATGATTCAGAGGCCTGTTCCCGGGGACACAGGGCAACTCTAAGGAGCAGGTGTACGCTATGGTCTGAGACCTCCTTCCTCCCACCTCCCTTGCAGCTCCCCTGCCTCCTCCTGCTCCCCTAGTTTTTTTTTTAAGTTTGTTTATTTTGAGAGAGAGAGAGAGAGCATGAGCAGAGGAGGGGTAGAGAGGAGAGAAAGAAAGAGAGAATCCCAAGCAGGCTCTGTACTGCCAGCTCAGAGCCCAACATGGGCTATAAGCCTACGAACCATGAGCTCATGACCCGAGCGGAATCAAGAGTAGGATGCTTGGGGCGCCTGGGGGGCTCAGTCAGTTAAGCCTCTGACTTCCGCTCAGGTCATGATCTCGTGGTCTGTGACTTTGAGCCCCAAGCCAGGCTCTGTGCTGGAGCCTGCTTGGGATTCTCTCTCTCTCTCTGTCCCTCCCCTGCTCATGCTGGTTCTCTCTCGCTCTCTTTCTCAAAATAAATAGGTAAACTTAAAAAAAAAAAAAAAAGGCACCAAACGGAGGCAAAAATGAGAAAAGTAAGCTTGCAGCACACACCATCTTCCTGGTACTTTCAGAGGTGAGATCATGGGGTCAGGAGTAAATCAGCTCCTGGAACATTGATGTCCATCCTGTGCTCACACATCATATTGAATCCAGGTCTCTTATGTGATGACGTGCAAGGCGCAGGTCCTTTGTAGCCTCTGGGACAGTCTCCCAGCCCCCACCCCCCTTCCCCAAGCAATGTTTAGACACACAAGTGATCAGGGGCCAACCGAGTGCTCTTGTCAATGCATCTCCCAGCCAAAGTAATCACCACATGCTGACATGTCGCTCTTCACAAGCAGACACTCTTCCATCCCTTCAAAGGGCAGATTGGTTTCCTAGACAGGATTGTTCACCAGCTGCTCGTGGTGAGCAGGGCCACCTCACCGTGACCTAGCATTTCCATAATCTTCAAAGCCACGCTCACCGCGAGTATAGACAGGTCTGCAGGGCCCGGCCCTCGCAGCCAGCCACCGGGAGTTCGGTGACAGCAAAGCTCTGTCTGTTTTCTATCAGCCTCCTGGTCACCCAGATGCTAGCGCTTGGATTCCTGAGTGGCAGAGCTCACTTCCTGTAACGGCCTCCAGTCGGGAGGGACGGGTCCCACCCGGAAGCGCGGGGTCACTGGCGAGAACGTCAGCCCCGAGCCAAGGAACCTGACAAGATGGTTCTGCCTGGAACACAGGCGACAGGAATGCGCTAAAACTACCCAGAAGAGCAATATAAACACAGCACAAACTGGCTGGGGGCAGGGACACGATGCGCGGGGGACTCAAGGGTAACATTCCATCGCTCAAGCGGGTGGTAGTTACGTGGGTGCTGACATCACATGCAACCTATGACTCACAGAATTTTTACTGTGAGGTGGTCTGTAGTGAGTTTTCACCGCCGCAGTCCGTGCCCCCAAGGTGCTCACAGCTCTGTGGACAAGGCGGAAACGTCCACAAGCAGATGCAGAACGGGCCGGAAGCAATCCCGCCGCAGGAAGGACGGAAGGGCCTCGTGGAGGAGCTGAGCCTGCAGCTGAACGGAAAGACTGAGGCTACGGAGGCCCTAAAGGGGGTGAGGTCACTGTCGGCGGAGGGAAGGAATGGAGGTGACAGCTCGAAGAAGTTCAGAGCGTCCGGGGCCCAGGCAGGCGTGGCCCCCGTGGAGAAGAAGGGGAAGGCAGGCTGTGAGGAGGCCCGGGCGCAGACGGGTGGGGCTGGGGCCCGAGGCGGGGCCCTGCGCTGCAGAGAGGCGAGTGGGGAGCACAGTCAGCTGGTGGAAATCCAGAAGAGCCCATGATGCCACCTAAGGAAGAATTCTGGGAAAAGAGGAGGCTGAGGGAAAGAAGTGACCTGAAGTGGCCGAAGGCAACCATGTGGGGTCCAGGACGCGTGGGGTGTGGGATGCTGGCCTTGCCACATGCAGCCTGAGGCGACAGGTGCCATTCTGGTGTGCGGACACGTGTCACCTCCTGTCACCTCAGCTGTAGCTCTCCAGCAGAACACTGAGCGGTCCCCAAACTTGGCTGCCCATCAGAGTCACCGGGGTATCTTTCTTTCCAAAATTCCAAAGTCCCGGGCTGATGAAATCCCCATGTTGAGGCGTGAGACGCAGGCCCCCTGGGTGGGATTCCAGGGAGTGCCAGGCCTGGGAACCTCTGCTCCAGGGGAAAGTCCTACTTAACGTCCTAATGTGCTCAGAATCCAAGCGTGTCCTAAACCACATTTGCTGCACCTCAGAATTTGCAGAATCTTCCCGTCCCCTCACGTTTCTTGAAATGTGGCTTTTAGCTGTGAGCCTCTACACGTGGACAAAGTGTGGCCTGTATGTAAAATGTGTCCCCATACATCTGATCCAAGTCTTCTAGCCCACATTAAGCTCCCACTGTCGGTCAGACAGGGGGAGTCCTGGGCCCTACAACAGCCCTCCCCCCACGAGGAAGGGGCCAGGAGGCAGGAGCTGCCAGGAGCGGTCTCACTTCCCTAAGGCGCAGTGAGGGGCACAGGGGCCAAACTGCGGGTCAACATTCAGCCCACTTTGAGTGTGACATGCAATGTGAATCCTGGACTAGATCGTGCAACCGAGAAAAGGTACTGGTGGAAAATCTTATTTAGGTCTGTAGTTTAGTTCGCAGTACATTCATTCCTGAGACGTAATAACTCCGCCACGATCATAGAAGCTGTGAGCAGTAGGGAAAACTGAGGGAAAGGAAGCCCGTCGTGTCGTTGCAACTGTTCTATAAATCCGGAAGTATTCCAAAATAAAAACCTTCCTTAAAAAACACATACACACAAGTGCACACATGATTTATGGGCCTACACTTTGCACTAGGAAAGGGTATGGACTCTGGAGACAGATTGCTTGAGTTTAAACTTTAGCTCTGCCTCTCCCTAGTGAATGCTGTTCACCAGCCTCTCCGCTTGCATTGCCTTCTCCGTTAAAGGGGGCTCTAGTTCATGGAATTGCTGGAAAGATACATAAGATGATGAATTTCAATGCCCTATACCATGTCTGGCACAGAGTAACTGTTCGAAAACTATTTTTATTTTCAATTCAGGAATATCCTCCTGAAGCAAAGAGACCTGGACATGGGTACCCAGAGGCAGAGTTCAAGGCAAATCTAAACCAAAGCAGCCCCAGACCTGACTCTAAGCCCTTTTCTGTACTATGTTCAGAAATTCTTAGAGACCTATAGGGATCTATTCTTTCTCTGTCTCTTTCTGTCTCTCTCTCTCTCTATCTGTCCTTCCCTGTCTCTTTCTCTTCTCTCTCTCTCTCACACACACACACGCACACACACACACACACCATCCAGCCCAGGGTCACAGAGACAGCCTATATATGCTCTCTTGTCGACCAATACCTTCCCACCTCTCTGATCCACTTTTCTGTGTTCTGTTTTCCTTCCTTTCTATGCCTGGCTTTACTTCTTCCCGCTGAAGCAGGTAGCCAAGGAATTTCTCAGCAAGAGATTCACAGACCACATGAAAGCATTTGCTCTGAAGTCACTGACCAAACAGGCTCTCTCCGTAGTGCTATTAATTCTTATAAACGATTGTCTTTTTCTTTTCATGTAAAGTGCTACTCAAAACTCTGATCGCCATCTGAACCCCCCTCAAGAGGGCTGCTAGCTACAGATGGGCGTCTCTAATGAATTTTTTAACTGCTGCCCTAATAAAATATGGATGAACCAGAAGGAGCCCTCTTTATAGCTGTTATTTCAAAACAACCAAACAACTTAAGTTCCTGCTCTCAGTCTTGCAGCAAAGAGTTGCAAGCTTTTACCTCCACCCTAACAAAAGACAGTTTTTGTTCATGCTAGTCCATCTGCAAAGTTCACAGTTACCTTTTTCATGCCGTATTTTATATGCCTGGGCTTATTTTCATGGCTTTCTAAATGCCCCGCTTTGTGTGCCACATTTGCACTGTGTTTATTAAAAAATGATCCCCAAATTGTCAGCACTTCGCACGTAAATAGTGCCCTGGAGACTGGAGCGTCTTTCAAGGAAGTCCCTGCTTGGCAGTAAGTTTTTATAATACTAAGAATTTAAGCCCACATCGAAGGTTTGTGCCACTCTAAATGCCTGACCTTAAAAATGATACGATTATAGCATTGCGAATGCACTGCTCGATGGCCCTATTAGAAAACGGGAGGCAATTCGGTATTTTTCCCCCACACTTCAATATGGAAACTTGGTGCCCTGGTTCAAGGGAATAACAGAGAGATGGGCATGATACAACTCCTGTGGTATAAAGATCTGGACCCCAGGACACCATGTGCACGTGGCTAGGTGCCGAGGGGAACCTGTAGCTCAGATATAAGGAGGTATCTTTTCATAGAATAGGTCTGCCTTTTGTCTACACTTGAGGATTCCTCTTTCATAAAACTTTTCTAATCTCACTTCATCTTGAGATACCATATACAACATCCAGGTTTTAAGATGCCATGACTGCATCCAGAAAGCTCAAATCTCTCTGACTGATTCAAACCCAGTTGGCATTTGGAGTTGATGATAACGAGGCAGGGCTGGACTGGAGGTAACCTTCAGGCTACCCAGCGATGAAGGGTTTGTCCAGACAGTAATACTTGAACAGTAACGCAGAAGATCACACTGGGGAATACTTGGGATATTTAAGAGAACCAACTTTTTTCAAGTATCCATTTACATTCATACAGTGCAAATTAATTACAAAGAATTCCTGTCTCTTCTTGCCTTTAGAGTGCCTCTTCACTGTGGAATGATCTCGAACAAAGCAATACATTTTACCGTTAAGAATAAGCCCCCGCAGATGCTTTGATGCTTAAACGTCTGAAGCACGCTCTGGTTAGAGCAATATGTTTCCATACTGTGGAAAGCAACTAATCATCCTCACTCAACTCCTTTTGAAAGCTTTTGTTCCCAAAGTGGCATATTTGATGATTTTTAAATTATTAAAATGAGATGCTCGCGTCTCCACCAGTCAGTCCCATCAGATAGATATCGCATATGCACTCGGATCAGGGCCATCTGCCAGAGGAGGCAAAGAGCCGCAGGCGCCGGCCGCTCCCCTGAGGGCTAGAATTCAGAGTGCGGTGAGGACGCACTGGTAGGGAGCACAGGCGGGCCACACCGCCAGACACCAGGCAGGGGAAATCACGCGTGCAATCCGAGGCCGTGCTGACCGGGAGGTGGGTGTGCGTCGGAGAGGGATGGAAGCCCCACTGGGCACACACCCGGGAAGCCGTGACAGTGCCTAACTCCATGAGCCCACGTCACCCATGCGAACTGGTGTCTGTCCACCATCAACTATCCCAGAGGTGACAAGGATGACATTCTCGAGAGCGTTCTGAAGTTAGACTGGGTTTCAACCTACCTCAGCCCCTCCTTGACTTGTCCCAGGTCACCTTCCCCGAGCCTCAGCTTTCTCATCTGGAAATACCACTTGGCCTTGCAAGGTGCAGGCCCTTGAGAGCCCGTGCTCTGAGCCGCTTGTCCACACCACCTTCTCTCAGCATAGCCACGATCTCACGGCTGCGGGCATCGACCAGGACAGTGGAGCAGACGTCTTCACGTCCCGGACCTGCCCGTCTGCCTGCCGTGTAGACAGTGGAGTTTCCACCGGCTCTGGCCGCCCTTCCTAGGTGAAGCAGGGTGGGAACAACACGTCCTTCCTCTTTGCCCTCCTGTGTACAGCTCCATCCCGGCCAGCCCTCTCTGGTAGCGCTCTTTCTTCAGATAAGACCGGTACTATGTCTCAGATGTGGGTTTTCCTATTTACGATCCCACTGCAGCCCTGCCTGGAGATCACACCAAAGTCACCTGGGAGCGGAGGACATTTACAGACAAGCCCTGAGTTACAGACTAATTTCATCTGTTATGCATGAGGTTTACCGGTTTCGTAGTCAGAGAGAGGGTCTGATAGCAAGTACGAAGGAAAGCTGGATCTTGATTCTGCCAGTTCCCATCTGGGTGATGCTAGACAAGTCACCCAGCCCTCCGAGCCTCAGTGCACTCACATGTAAAATGGGCGTAATCTCCATACCCCGAAGGACGGCTCTGAGGATGCAATAAGATCACTAACGTGTATTTGCAAAAGGCATCATGGCTGGTGGCAAGTGCCAAAACATGATCAATAAATTTCAGTCTCTTGCCCCAAGTTCTTCCCGACATCTGAAGTCACTGCTGACCGCTGATAACATCTCGGAATTTGCCTAGACAGTCTTTATAAGGACTGTTAATGTTCTCCCTTATCTTCCTTTGTGTACGTGAGGTTTTCTGGGGGGTGGGGAGTGGAACCTGTTATTCAACAGTCTGCTTGGGAGTTGGTTTTGTTTGGGGCATTTTTTGTCTTACCTTCCTAAGAGGGTAGAAGACAGAGAAAATAAGTGGGTGAGCATAAAGGCATAGAAAGTAGCCCATGGGTAGGCCAAACTATCAGAAAAATATCAGACACTCTTTAAGCAATCTCTGACACATAGAAGAAACTTAGTAAAATTTTAGTAGCTCTATATTTTCCCCTGGAGCTACAGAAAGCCTCCGCCTGTACATTCCTTGACCAAGCACCGCTTTAAAAACCTCCTCATTTTCCTTAGGGGAGCAGTTAAGGGAAAGAGTGACATTTCACACACTCTAAACACTCCAAATCAGGGTTTTTCCCCCTCTCTCTCTTCATTTACCTTTTCAGTCTTGGGGCTATTTTTCTCACCCTGAAGCAACATCCAAAGGCCTATTTCTTTCTTTCTTTTTTTTTTTTTTTTAAAGGCTTTTAATAGCTAACACAAACTAAATACGTCTGTTTTTCTCTAGAATGGGCTTTAAAACTTGAGTTAGCTCTCGCTAAGGGAATAGAGCTTCCTTTGCACGCAGCCTATTTTGAAATAAACGAGGCAATTCTGAGTAATAAGTGGGCTTTAATTCACTGATACCAAAGGAAGGTGAAAACGAGACTGGGAAATTGCTGGGGTGGTCTTTGAGGAGCCCACAAGGAAAGGAGTCACGTCACCAAACCAGAGACACACAAGCACGCTCCTGTGTTCTAAAAAGGGACACAGGTCGTTTCTGCAAACTGAAGCCCAGAGACAGCAAACCATGAGCAGGTCACAGGTAACTGGTAGGTTTCCGAAGACTCAGAAAAGGGTATTTTGTGAGCACTTGCAAATGAAAAGGGTCTGCATGGACTTACTGAAAATGAATCGTGCCAAACTGTATTTTATTTTACTTATAAGTTGTTATTATTATTATTGGGACAGAAAGAAACACAGCATGAGCAGGGGAGGGTCAAAGAGAGAGGGAGACACAGATATGAAGCAGGCTCCAAGCTCTGAGCTGTCAGCACAGAGCCCAATGCGGGGCTCGAACTCACGAACCGCAAGATGGTGACCTGAGCCAAAGTCAGGTGCTTAACCAACTGAGCCACCCAGGTGCCCCTGACTGTATTTTATTTAAACAGGAAATAAGGGGAAACGACCATAGCATTTAGTGAGAACTCTACTGTATGTCAGTGATCGAAAGTCAGAGGAAAAGTGGTAGACGTAAATATCTGGGCTTGACCCAAAGGATCTGAGAAGGCCTCTCGCAACTACCCTGTGTACAAGTAGAGGCTGAAGGCAGGAAAAGCAAGTGGATTCGTAGCTGGTGAAGGACAGTTCCAGGCCAAAGGGTCGTGGGCCTTGAATGGAGGACTGATCACAGGGAAGGTCCCAGCTTCCCAACACGGGACCTGTCTCCTTGGCACTATCCCCTTCAATATAATGGATGATAGTAGCACCTAGACCTAAAAATGTCCCTAAAAGGATGACTCACATATGACTGTTAGAAATGATGACAGAGGAGAAGTAATTCGACTACACCTTCAGAGAAAGGGGGAGAGAACCAGGATACACCCGCAGAGCACTCACAGTCACCAGGACCGGGAATTCCAGCTCATGGGGGAAGGGGAAGAAGGGACCAAGGAAGAGTCCTTCAGGATGAAAAGCAAGACAAGAGTAAATCCTCGACCAGCGAGCCTCTGGCGATGCAGCCAATGGCGTGCGTGGACCTCTCTGCAGTTCTCCTTCGTGGCAGCATCACTGAGGATGCGGTCGCCTTGGGAGACCTCCTAGCTGAGGAAATTCTGAGAGCAAATGTGTGTGTGACGGGAATATTTATAAAGAGCATCTATGTCTGATTATAAAGTGAACCATTTTTCTGAGGTCAAAAAATCAACCTACAACTCTTTTTACATAAAATCCCTCTCTTGCCCAGTTCCCTGCCTCTGAGAATGAGCATTATTAACACACTAGAAGTGTGTTAGGTCAGGGCAGGGGTAAGGGGCAGGGAGGGGAACCTCGGAGCCCAGCGATCACCCAAGGGAAAACAGAGATGTCATTTTTGCAAGATACACCAAGACAGTGCCACACTTTAGGGTCAGGAGTAGCCTCAGGGCGGGTCAGCAGGACACATATAGATAAATGTGATCCCATATACATCTCTACAAGCTGTGTGCAGAGCATCAAGGCTCTTGGCGCTTCATTATCAACAGTATCTTTCAGAGAGATTCTTTTCACATGCTGACAGTTGGAACTCTCTGATTACCTTTGTTTTAAATCCGCTCGTCCAGGGATTATGTCTGTGAGCATATTTTCAATTATACAACTAATCTTGGGGGAGAGCCAGACAGCATTAGAGTGAGGGGGTAAGTCTGGATGGAGGTTGGGGCAGGGTAGAAACCAAGGGTCATCAGGGACACCACACAAACCCTCATCCTCTAGAAGGTGAGTTTCAAGGTTATTTGTGGAACGTTTGAGGTCAGCAGCCTTTGTCATTATATTGGCTATAAATTCATGTAACTATGTTCTTAGGCAGAACTAAATACAAATGGCCACAGGGGTTCAAAGTTCTTTTTCTTGGGGCTCCTGGGAGGCTCGGTTTGTCAAGCATCCGACTCTTGATATCAGCTCAGGTCATGATCTCACAGTCACAAGGTCAGGCTCTGTGCTGAGCATGGAGCCTGCTTAGGATTCTCTCTCTCTCAAAATAAATAAATAAACATTTTTTAAAAAGCTGTTTTTCTTATAACCATCTTTAGAGCTTAGCATAGTACTGGATACTCTAGGTACCCAACAAATGCTACAATATGCCACAAAGAGCTGTCTGATGGCATCCCAGACCACCAATCTGATTCCAACACCAGAGTTAGACCCAGCCTGATGCTGAAACATAAAGAAAGGCACTTATGGGACTCCTGGGAGGCTCATTTGGTTAGGCATCCAACTCTTGATTTTGGCTCAGGTCACGATCTCATAGTTCGTGGGATCAAGCCCCACAGTGGGCTCCAGGCTGACAGCACACAGCCTGCTTGGGATTCTCTCTCTCTCTCTCTCTCTCTGTCTCTCTGTCTCTCTCTCTGCCCTTCCCCTGCTCATGTGTGCACACGCATGCACTCTCTCTCTCAAAATAAATAAATGAAACTTATAAAAAAAAGAAAGTTGTTTCTTTACACTGCAGTTTTTCTATAGGTTTAAATGAGATAGGACATGAGAAAACACATTGTAAACCATAAAGTGCAATAGGAATGAAAAGTCTTACTAATGCTATTTCTAAGATTAATAGCCCAGTCTTATCCCAATAGTTTATGGACCCAATATAGTTACTGCAAGAGCCTGGTTACTGCTCATGATATTCAGTCCACACTACCACCTACCCCAAAATTATAAGACATAACAAATGTGATCTAGAAAACAACTCAGAATGCAAGGATTTGAAAACAAACATCAAAACTGGCTTGACAAATTTGACATAATTGGCGTCCATTAACCCATCCAACATTCACTTGGTATCTACCAAGTGCCAGGCACATTTTAAGCATTTAACATATTTTTATGTCATTTTATCCTCACCAAAACCTAATAAGGTAAGGATTATCATCACCCTGTTTCCAGAATAAGATTGCTGAGGCTTATGGTAGAGAAGTAATCTATCCAGTCACACAGCTAGCTAGTGCTGGAGCCAAGACTAAAGCCTGGGAAGCCTGGCCTCCCTCTTCGCCTCAACCCTTTCCTATAGCCAACAAATACTGACTTTCTGTATGAGAGTCTTCGATAAGTACAGATCTCTACGATCTTGGGACTTAACTTCTAAGGAGTCTATAGGACCTAAGTCTCAGACGTAATTCCCCAAAGGATAAGTGCTCAATGGTATTTACTGATTATAAAATACTTCAGAAAAAGTAGTTACTAAAAACTCTAAGAGGAACACTGCACAGCAATAATGTCCAAACTTAATTACCTTGCACGACTTACAATGCTCTTTACACAAAAGCTCTCCAAAATGTGCTGAAGCCAGTTTGATTTCAAGCAGCAGCCCCTTATGAAAGATTCTCTGCAATGAATGACATCAGATTTAATCTGACAGCCACACAAAATGTATCCATCACATGAAAGGGAAGGCAAGCTCTGGAAAAAGTGACCAGGTCAAGTTGGAGTTAAATTAATATACATTCTTATCAAACTATTCCAACAAATAGAAAGGGAAGGAAAACTTCCAAATTTATTCTCGGAGGCCAGAATTATCCTGATACCAAAACCAGATAAAGACACTACAAAAAAAAGACTACAGGCCAATATCTCAGATGAACATAGATGCAAAAATCCTCAACAAAATATTAGCAAACCAACTCCAACAATACACTAAAAATATCGTTCACCATAATCAGGTGGGATCTATTCCTGGAATGCAAGTATGGTTCAATATTTGCAAATAAATAACTGTGATACATTACATCCATTAAAGAAATGATAAAAGCTATAGGATCCTTTCAATAGATGCAGAAAACACATCCAACAAAATACAACATCCATTCATGATGGAAAAAAACCCTCAACAAAGATAAAAAATACCTCAACATAATAAAGGCCTTATATGAAAAACCATGGCTAACATCATACTTAGTGGTGAAAAACTGAGAGCTTTTCCCCTAAGATCAGGAACAAGACAAGGATGTCCTGTCTCACCACCTTTATTCAATGTAGTACTGGATGTTCTAGTCACAGTAATCAGATGAGAAAAAGAAATAAAAGGCATCCAAATTGGTAAGGAAGAACTAAAACTTTCACTATTTGCAGAGCACATGATACTATGATTAGAAAACCCTAAAGACTATGCAAAAAAACTACTAGAACCCATACATGAATTCAGTAAGACCATAAGATTCAAATCAATGTACAGAAATCTCTTGCATTCCTACATACCAGTAATGAAGGAACAGAAAGAGAAATTAAGAAAAGAATCCCATTTACAATTGCACCAAAAATAATAATAAAATACCTAGGAATAAAATTAACCAAAGATGTGAAAGACCTATACTCTACAAACTATAAAACACTGATGAAAGAAGTTGAAAGAAATGGAATGCTCATGGTCTGGAAAAACAAAAATTGTTAAAATGTCTACACTCACCAAGACAATCTATAGATTTAATGCAATCCCTATCAAACTACCAAGAGCATTTTTCACAGAGCTAGAAAAAAACAATTAAAAATTTCTATGGAACCACAAAAGATCCCAAACAGCCAGAGCAATCTTGAAAAAGAACAAAATTGGAGGCATCACAATTCTGGGCTTCAAGTTATATTACAAAGCTGTAGTAATCAAAACAGCATGGTTCTAGCACAAAAATAGACCCATAGATCAATAGAACAGAATAAAAAACCCAGAAATAAACCTATGATTATGTGGCCATTTAGTCTTCAACAAAGGAGACAAGACTACGCAATGAGAAAAAGACAGTCTCATCAACAAATAGTGTTGAGAAAATTGGACTGCTACATGCAAAAGAATGATAGCGGACCACTTTCTTACACCATACATAAAAATAAACTTGTAATGGATTAAGGATCCAAATGTGAAACCTGAAACCATAAAAATCCTAGAAGAGAGCACAGGCAGTAATTTCCCTGACATCAGCCATAGTAACATTTTTCTAGATAGGTCTCCTGAAACAAGGGAAACAAAAGCAGAAATAAACAATTGGGACCACATCAAAATAAAAAGCTTCTGCACAGCAAAGGAAACAACCAACAAAACTAAAAGGCAACCTATGGAATTAGAGTTGATATTTGCAAATGACATATCTGATAAAGGGTTAGTATCCTAAATACATAAAGAACTAACACTCCACAGCAAAAAAAAAAAAAAAAAAAAAGGCCAATTTAAAAAATGAGCAGGGGGTGTTGGGGGTGGGGGGTTGGCTCAGTTGGTTAAGCACCAACTTGGTTTCAGCTCAGATCATGATCTCACAGTTTATGGGTTTGAGTCCCACATCAGGCTCTGCACTGACAGCATGAAGCCTGCTTGGGGTTTCTCTTTCCCTCTCTCTCCGCCCCTTCTTAGCTTGCTCTCTCTCTCTCTCTTTCGAAAAAATAAATAAATAATTTTTAAATGAGCAGAAAAGTGAAATAAGTCAGTCAGAGAAAGACAAATATCATATGATTTCACTCATATGTGGAATTTAAGAAACACAACAGATGAACATAGGGGAAGGGAAGGAAAATTAAAATAAGATAAAAACAGAGAGAAAAACAAACCATAAGAAACTCTTAAATACGGAGAACAAACTGAGTAGGCTGGAGGGGAGATAGGTGGGGGATGGGCTAAATGGGGGATGGGCATTAAGGAGGGCACATGTTGGGATGACTGCTGGGTGTTATATGGAAGTGATGAGTCACTAAATACTACTCCTGAATCCAATGCTACACTATATGTTAACTAACTTGAATTTAAAATAAATAAATACATAAGTTAAAAAATGAGCAGAAGACATGAACAGACATTTCTCAGAGATGACATGCAGATGGCCAACAGACATAACAAAAGATGTTCAACATCTCTCATCATCAGGGAAATGCAAACCAAAACTAAAATGAGATATCACCTCACTCCTGTCAGAATGGCTAAAATCAAAAATACAAGAAATAACAAGTGTTGACAAAGAGAAAAAAAAAAAGCCCTCGTGCACTTGATGGGATTGCAAACTGGTGCAGCCACTGTGGAAAACAGAATGGGGTTTCCTCAAAATGTTAAAAATAGAACTACCCTAGGGGCGTCTGGGTGGCTCAGTCAGTTAAGCATCCAACTCGATTTCAGCTCAGGTCATGATCTCAGGGTTCATGTGATCGAGCCCCACCTTGAGCTCTGTGCTGACAGCCTAGAGTCTATTGGGATTTTCTCTCTCCCTCTCTCTCTGCCCCTCCCCTGCTCACCCCCTTCCCCCTCTCAAAATAAATAATAAACATTTTTTAAAAATAGAACTACCCCACAATGCAGTAATCATACTACTGGGTATTTACCCCAAAAATACAAAAACACTAATTCAAAGGGACACACGCACCCCTATGTTTATGGTGGCATTATTTAAAGTAGCCAAATTATGGAAGCAGCTCAAGTGTCCATTGATAGATGGCTGGATAAAGAAGATAATGGAATATTGTTCAGCCATAAAAGAGAATGAAAGGTTGGCATTTGCTACATGGATAGAGCTAGAGACTACAATGCTAAGCAAAATAAGTGAAACAGAGAAAGACAAATACCATATGATAGCACTCAAATGTGGAATTTAAGAAATAAAATTAGTGAGCAAAGAGAAAGGGGGGGGGACAAACCAAGAAACAGACTCTTAATTATAGAGAACAAACTGATAGTTATCAGTTAACTGCGGGTGGCAGGATGGGTAAAATAGTTGATGGGGACTAGAGAGTACTTTTTAAAAACTTTTTTTATGTTTTTTATTTATTTTTGAGAGACAGAGAGAGAGAGCATGAGCAGAGGAGGGTCAGAGAGAGAGGGAGATACAGAATCCGAAGACAGGCTCCAGGCTCTGAGCTAGCTGTCAGAACCATGAGATCCTGACCTGAGCCGAAGTCGGACACTTAACCAACTGAGCCACCCAGGGGCCCCTAAAGAGTACTTTTATCATGGTGAGCATTGAGTTAAGTATAGACTTGTTAAATCACTATATTGTACACCTGATACTAATACAACGCTGTATGTTAACTGTACTGGAGTAAAAAACTTAATTTAAAAAAAAAATCAACAGACAGGGAATAACAAGAAATAAGGACAAACGGGTCACAAAGTAATAAGAAAAAGTCAAAAATACTAAAGGCCAGAATGAGTTACACCTTCTGTAAATATGCTAAGGACAGAGATGAGGTTCAGAACAAGTCTCCCAAAATATGCTACTTTAGCACACGGATTATTTTGAGCTGAAGGCAATCAAGACCCAACTGAATTAATTAAAAACTTTCACCTCTCCCTTAGCTGCCTAAAGGACTTTAGGTAGAGGGTCTGCCCCAGAAAGAGAACTCTCACCAGAGGCAGCTACAAGGAATCGGGGCTGGGTGTGGTAAGCTGATGGGAAACTGGGCTGGGCCTAGAGATCAAATAAGTCTCTGGGTCCCATGGTCTCTGCATGATGACTCATGAACTGCCTCTCTCCTCTTTGTGGAGGAGGCACAGACCCCCACCTCCTTCTCCTTAGCTCAATTGCCTGATTGTCTATGGGTCTCAAATTCTCATGGGGGCCCCCATATGTACATAATTACACGTGCTTTTCTCCTATTAATCTGCCCTGTGTTAATTTGATTATTAGATCAGCCAAAGCACCAAGAAGGGTAGAGTAAAAAAATCCATGCCTCAGAACAGCAAAATAGGTGTGCTTCAAATGAACAAAACCTGAGCAAGAAAGTTAAGCAGGCAGAGGCAGGCTCCCAAGTTAGGGCACAGCAGCAATAAATAAGAGAGGAGACAGGGCAGAATTACACAGCTCAAATGTTCAGCCTTAACCTCTATTAAAGAAAATGATCTTCAGATTGGAAAATATAGTGGTAGCATAATTTAGGAGGAACTGAAGCCCACGAGGGGCAACAAGATAGAAAGAGAACACCTAGCCACTTGGGATGAGTTCATGTCCCCAAATGAGGGCAGGTAAATTATGATCCAGTACTAAAGGAACTCACGGATATGATCCCAGAAATATATTCAGTGGATTTTGAGATATCATTGGCCCTACTAAGGACCAAAGATGGGCAAGTGATCTGGCTTCAAGAAGGGAAAAAAAAAAAAATAGAATCCAAGAGCTTTTAATTAGTCAGCCAGACACATATCCTGCATACAATTCCGAATGAACGTTCAAACAAACATGTGATGACCGAAACAAATCAGACAATCTCTGGAGCAAGCGATGGAAGAAAGGCAGTTCATCGCACGTCTGTGAAACCCACTGAAATGGACAAAGCATGACAAGTTGGGGAGAAAACTTTATTGACAATGCATGGTCACATGCCACATTCATTTAATAGGCCCTTATAAAATGCCTAGTCATCATTTGTGCCAGGCACTGTTATCAACATTTTACAAATATAAATTCATTTCATTCTCATACCAGCCCCATGAGTACCTTTTTCTAGAGATGAGGAAAAGCAGGCGACTGAGAGGTTAAGTAACTTGCTCAAGTTCACATGGCTGATGACTGACAGAGCAGAAATGTAAACCAACACTGCACTCCAGGGCAGTGCTCTTTGCACTAAGTTGCATTTCCAAACTATGAGGGATACCTGCCAAATACCGTAAAATTTAGATGAAATTAAAAGCAGACACCAAGATTAATACATTCCTCTCTAGTTCTTAAGAAGCAAAGTCTTTTTCCAAGATACTCTGCTCACAAAAAAAGGGTGCAAGCATGAGTTTGGAAGGAAGCAGCTGCTATCCAACTGTTAATTTGAAAAACATTAACATTTTTAGAAAACAATAACCTAAGAAGGTTTCCCACTGGCTAGCTGATGCCTGCCTGGGTGTTCTGTTAATTCATAAAACAAAGCCATCTCAGAAGCAACAAGAAGTATAATTCCAGGGGCACCTGGGTGGCTCAGTCGGTTAAGTGTCCGACTTCAGCTCAAGTCATGATCTCATGGTTCGTGAGTTCAAGCCCCACATCGGGCTCTGTGCTGACAGCTAGCTCAGAGCCTGGAGCTTATTTCAGATTCTGTATCTCCCTCTGTCTCCGACCTTCCCATGCTCTCTCTCTCTCTCTCTCTCTCTCAGAAATAAATAAAACATTTTTTAAAATAAAAAAAAATACAGTTCCAGTTGAGAACTGGGTCAATAACTTGGAATACCAGCTTGAGAAAGTGACAAAATGCAAGGGAAAGAAAAAACATTATTAAAGAGAAGATAAATACATACAGGACAACAAGCATGTGGATGACAGGTATCCCGCAAGAAGACAAAACAAATAGGGTACCAAAGGTATAATCAAAGAAAACATCTATGAAGTAAACAAAAATTAAAACAAAAACCCCAACTAACTGTACAAAAAAAAAAAAAAAGGTATACACAGCACCCAGAGAGAACAGTTGAAATATTAGGAACAACACCAAGATATCTTGGTAAAATCACTGAATTCCAAAGAAAAAGAATAAATCTTATGTGAATCTCAGAAAACTCAAGTCACATATACCAAGTGCAAAATTCAAGCTGGCTTCCAAAGTAACACTTAGTGCTGAGTGACACTGCTTATACAGTTTGGAAATAAGGATGGAAGCATTCAAGAATTTTATACCCAGCCAAGTTGTCAAACACTATAAAGACAATAGAAAGTCATTGTTCAATATACATGGATTTGGATACCACCATGGGCCTTCTTGATAAAAACCTCCAGCTGCTGAAACCCAGACAACCAAGCAATAAATCAAGGTACAGGACACAGGAAGGGTAAGACCTTTCTATGAAAGACTATGGGGATGGGGACAGTGGGCCCCAGAGTCTTTTACATAAAGCATTAGGCTAGATAACCACAAGATGTATTAATATAGAATGGAATGGAATGGAATGGAATGGAATGGAATGGAATGGAATAGAATAGAATAGAATAGAATAGAATAGAATAGAATAGAATAGAATAGAATAGAATAGAATAGAATAGAAATGTTATAATGGTGACCATATGAAGTAATAATAGATCTGATGAAAAAGCCACCATTTCTGATATTTGCAAAGCACTTCTAGAATTATCAAAGCCTTTCCCATGCAACTCCTCATTTAATCAACCAGACGGTCTTAGAGATAAGAAACTTTCAAGCTCAGAGACACAAGCTGCAAACACACCCCTGCAGACTTTCCAACACAAGCTGTCCATGTTCACCACCTGATATGAATATTTCAATTTCATGTTGTTCACAAGCCCTATTTAGGACACTGATAATAAAGACATCTGAGGACAGAGACATCACTCCTGAATCTCTCTGCCCAGATGTTCCTCCTAATAATTCCCAGGCATCAGGGAGCTTCCCCAAGAGAGAAACAGACTTGCACATACCTAGGGCCAAGGCGGCAACATCCACGGAACATGGAAAGAACTGGAAGAATGAAGGAATGCTTTCCTAGTGAAGAAAAAATGAGTATTGTCTTCAAATCCTTCAAACACTGCTAGTGACACAGAGTAAGGCATGTGTGTCTGCTATAAAGGGCAGTGCTCTCATCAATGGCCTGACTCTCAGGGACCGTGGAGAGCTGTGTGTCCCCGAAATCATCCAATCTACCACCACTTCACGATGCCTGTTATGGCAGATCACCACCTGTAACAATATTTTCTTTATGCTTTTGCATAAACTGACTCATGTCTTTTGCTTAAATAAATCTATTTTAAAGAACATTTTTTTTTGCTCTACTACCATAAATGGGATATGACATCACTCCCCATAATTAGAAGATAACTGTACAAATAAAGACCATGAAAAATGGTGTTTTTTGTTGTTGGCCAAAGATTCTAGGCACAGAAGCTCGCTTGGCTCCATCTTTATGACAAGGGAAATTAGTGTCCGAGGAAGTTAAAGACACACCAGCGGCAAGCAGACTCTCCTTGGCAAAAGGAAAACGTTACACTGTGAGTTAATGCTGTTCCATGTCATGTCCTGTGAGTCTGAAAGTCGTCTGTCATGCCACTGGGGGATACATCCCTCACCTGTACAGGAACAAGTGCATGCGGTAAAAAGTCTTCCTAAATGGTTTATAAAGAGATCCTAACTTATATGCACATAAAGCAAGCTAGGAGTCCAATATGGAAGCTTGTGTTATAATAAGGAAAGCCAGCAATGATGGAGAAGTATCTTTACAAGTGCTGATAATAGTTAATATTTGTTGAATGTTCTATGGTATACAAAGCACTTTCCTTTATGTTATTACACATAATCTATTTTTTTTTATGAGTATCTCAAGAAATGCTGTTTTATTTTATTTTATTTTATTTTATTTTTTTACAAATAGTTTATTGTCAAATTAGTTTCTACATAACACTCAGTGCTCATCCCCAAAGTGCCCTCCTTCATGCCCATCCCCCCCTCCCCCCCCACATCCATCAGTCCTCAGTTTTTGTCAGCATTCAAGAGTCTCTCATGGTTTGCCTCTCTCCCTTTCCCCCACCATTTCCGCCCTTCTTCTCCCCCTTGGTCCTCCGTCAAGTTCCTCCTAATCCTCCTATACGTGCAAACATATGGTATTTGTCCTTCTCTGCCTGACTTATTTCGCTCAGCATAACACCCTCAAGGTCCATCCATGTTGCTACACATGGCCAGATTTCATTGTTTCTCATTGCCATGTAGTATTCCATGGTATAGATAAACCACATCTTCTTGATCCATTCGTCTGTTGATGGACACTTAGGCTCTTTCCATGTTTTAGCTATTGTTATTACACATAATCTATTTAAAGTAGTGACCATTCTGTCCCCAGAAGAGTTCAGCAAAGCATCCCTCGGGACTGATGACAGCTAAGGGCCACGCCAACACCAAAGGACTCAGAATCCAGGCTGCCCTGCCAACCTTGCAGTTTGAACTGCACATTTTTAAAAGAAAAGGAATTTTCAATTAAAACTTGAACCTATGGTCAGTTGGAAATCTGAATTGGATTTACCGGAGTAGAAAGCAATTTGATCTTAACTCAGCAAGGGTGAAGCCCCTCCAAGGGAAGTTTGAACGGCAATTATTCTGTGTGTGTTAAAACCACAACAGATCATACAAGCAGAATCACGTTCCTGCAGCTTATCAGGGAGAGGAGGGCTGAGGAAAGGTCACCGAAGGCAAGGAAGCATCGAAGCTCTGATTCCGCCATTGGAACCCAAGTAAACTCCAAAAGGGTCAGTCAGACTGCAAAGCTCAAGTGTGCAAATTAAAATTCTCTCCCTACATCCCTTGGCAACCTTTGCGCTGCCCCAGATTTATCCAGATCAGAGAGAATGAGACCTCCGGGGTCCTCCTGGGTACCTTAAAGTTAATGGAAATAATCTCGCCAATTGCTTTCCTCCTTCTTCTAGGAGGCACTAATTCCCAGTTGTTCTGTAAGGACATCCTTCAGGATAGGGGCTCCTGTCTTCACTTGACCAGGCGATGTAAGGCAACCATGCAGGGGAACCAGCTGGTTTACCTACTCTGAGGTATTGCATCTTAGCGACATTGTTTGAAGGATTTGCATGGGAATACATAAACATCGAAACACAAAATCCAGGAAGCCCAGAGGGTTTGGGTGCAGCTGTTCTGAATTTTAAAGGGAAGAACTGTTCCACCTCTGAAACTCTCAATAACCTCAGCACCCTCCTTTGCTAAAGCTAACTCTGAACTTCCCTGTCTAGATTCTCAAGTTTCCAGTCCTTCCCGGGGCCCATGACTACTGGGCAAGGATGAAAGCCTTCTCTTTTCCCTAAGAGCATTTCCCTTTGCCCTTCAAGCTGTCAATGCCACAGATGTTTCACGGAGTGAAATGGTTGGGAGATATTATGCCCTCGAAAGAGCATGTGGGGAGGGGGTGGGCAGAGGATGGCCAGGTCCTGTGTCTGGCTGGGTCTACCCTGGTCTCTGCTTCTCTCAGCTTCTTTGATGGCATAACACTATTTGCTTAAAAATAACATTTCTGTGTGGGGCGTCTGCATGGCTCAGTCGGTTAAATGTCCGACTTCTGCTCAGGTCATGATCTCATGGTTTGTGGGTTGGAGCCTCACATCAGGCTCTGTGCTGACAGCTGAGAGCCTGGAGCCTGTTTCAGATTCTGTGTCTCCTTCTCTCTCTGCTCCTGCCCTCTTCTCTCTCTCTCTCTCAAAAATAAAGAAACATTAAAAAATTTTAAATAACATTTCTATGTAATATTTTAAAAATGAAATTAGATTTTTGCTGAGGGTTTCTTAGCTGACACTGATTGTCATATTTTATTTATGCACCAATGCAATGTTCCCATAGTCATTTAATTAAATTAGCTCTAGAATTTACCATCATTCTTTCAGAATTCCATCTGTCACTCCTTATTAGCCCGGTCTTTAAATCTTTCCCTGGAGAGATGAATTCAGTACATTTTTTTCCCCTCTTTGAACCAAAAGCTACATGAGTCAAGATGGCAGACATTCTACAAGATACAAGAACAATTCATCGTGTCTTCTGCTTTAATATGATATGAAAGCTTAGGGGTTGTGGTGAACAGTGAACTCCACCTGATTGGCCAATGTGATGTGATGGAGGCATCAAATGTAAGCATTATCTTGGCTTGCATTGAACAGGACCTAATGCTCAGGTTAAGGAGATAAAAGACCTACTGCTCCTTGTTCTACTAAGAACACATAGGGCCTAGTCTTTTCCTTTCTGGGCACCACCTTTTAAGAGAAAACAGCAAAAGGACACCTTAACAGCTCAGGCGGTTTAGTGTCCAACTCTTGATATCGGCTCAGGTCATGATCTCATAGTTCATGAGTTTGAGCTCTGTTCTCTGTGCCGACAGCAAGAGCCTGCTTGGCATTCTTTCTCTCTCTCCCTCTCCCTCCCCGCCCCCCCCCCAACCACCACCTGCTCACACTCAAGTTCTCTCTCTCTCTCTCTCTCTCGAAATAAATAAACATTAAAACAAATTATAATGAGAAAACAGCCAGAAAGGCCACTAGTCTGGCATGGCCTTAAGTAGAAGTGAGAACCTTTCCACACCCAAAGAGTGATAGCCCAGCAGAGGCAGAGAGCTCTGGAATGTGACTTGGAATGGTGGGGAGAGCTGTGAAGGGAAAGAGGGAATTTTAGAGAACCAGTTCAGAAATCTCCCAGAGAGCGAGGAAAGCAGAACAACTACTGTTATCAGTTTCCCGTTGCTGTTATAACAAATTACTGTGAATTTACTTGCTTCAAGTAACACAAATGGATTAGCTTATAGTTGTGAAGGTCAGAAGTACAAAATAGGAGTCACTGGGCTAAAATCAAGGGGTGAGCATTGTTACTTTCCTTATGGAGGCTCTAGGGAAGAATATGTCTTCTTGACTTTTCCAGCTTCTAGAAGCTGCCTGAATTCCTTGGCTTATGGCCTCTTCCTCCATTTTCAGAACCAGCACCTTCAGATCTCCTTCCTCTCTCTTTCACATACATGGACCCTGTGATTACACTGGGGTCACCTGGATAATCTGAAGTAGTGTCCTCATGTCAAGATCCTTAACTTCATCACATCTGTAAAGTCTCGTTTGCCATGTAAGGGAACATATTCGCAGGTCCCAGGGATTAGCATACAGAGATCTTTGAGGGGCCATTATTCTACCTGGCTCTCTATCACTGGGGGAGGAGAAGAAGTAACAAGGGACTTGAACTTAAGATCACAAGCAAGATGAAGAACTTCAAGGATTGAACAGTAAGCATATACAGATCCTTAAAGTAATGAGCAGGGGCACCTGGATGGCTCAGTCAGTTGAGCATCCGACTCCTGATTTCAGCTCAGGTCTTGATCTCACGGTTATGGGATCGAGCCCCACATCAGGCTCTGCATTGAGCCTGCTTGGGATTCTCTAAATAAATGAATAAGTAAATAAATATTTTTAAAATAATAATAATAAGCAGAGAGGGAGATGTGGGTTCATATTCCAGTCTTCCATTTATAAATTGTATAACTTTGGCAAGTTAATGCCTCTGGGCCTCGATTTTCTCATCTGGAAAATGGGGAGAAAAATAGTACCCTCCCCCGCCCCTTTAGGCTGTTTTGACAGTTAAGTGAGAGCATTAGCACTTGGCCTGCCACACATAATAGAGGCACAAAAGAGAGACCCCAGACCTAAAATTTGGGAAACCAAAGCTCACAAAATTCAGTAGCTTAGGTATGCTGCCCAACTTGATATCTGTGATGCTTCCACTAGCTAATGCTTAAGGTTAAGATCAGTGTTTGGGTCTAATTTGAAGAGACATCTATTGGTTCAATTAAAAAAATAAGATTCTGCACCCAGGTTACAGTGCTAAGTCCCAGCAGAACCGAAGATCAGTTCGAGGATACCAACAAACAGACAAGCTATAAATACAAGCATCAACCATCAAGGTTGCTAAATGAGTGATAGAGACAATGTGTGCGAGAGGCCAAGGGCAAGCAATCCAAGTCATCAATCTGGACTCGTATAAAATCCTTACTGGAGGGGGCGGGGTTTGGAGGAAAGAGGACCCTTGGGACAGGAGGGGGGGAAGGTGGGAAGGCTCATTATCAAGTTGCAGGGGCAGCACAGCAGAAGTCAGAATGCACAGGAAGTACAGGGGCTGAGAGATTACAGATGTCCGCATCAAGTGATGTGGGGATCCTGACGGGGGCCGCACCAGCCTACGTGCCGCGTTACACACACATTCCATTCCAGGGCTATTTCTCCCTCCACGCCTGTCAGTGTTTGCTTCCCACGTTTCAGAGCTCTGATATCTGGTACATTTATAACTGTCCTATCTTCTAGGTGAATTGAGCCTTTTATCAATATGTAATGTCCCTCTCTGTTTCCTGTAACAGTTTTTTACGTACAGCCTATTTTGTCTAATACCCGTACAAGATACCTCGGCTCTCTTTTGATTACTATTTGCATGGAATGTCTTTTTCCACTTTTCTACTTTCAACCTGTACGTGTCCTTATAGCTAAAGTAAGTCTCTAGACAGAATGCACTTGGATCGCGGGGTGTTTTTATCCACTCTGCCAATCTACGCCTTGTAGTGAGTTTAATCTGTTCACGTTGAAAGCGGTTACTGATAATGAAAGACTTACTTCTACCATTTTGCCATTTGTTTTCTGCGTGTCTTACAGCTTTTTGTCCCTCGTTTCCTCCTTTATTGCCTTCTGTTGTGTCTAATTGATTTTTTATAGTGGCACATTTTGATTTCTTTCTCGTTTCCTTTTGTGTGTATCCTGTAGATGTTTTCTTTGTGGCCACAATCCTTTGTGAGTATTACATATAATATCCAAAAGTTATAATAATCTAATTTGAATCAATACCAACTAAACGTCAATAGCATACAAAAACTGTACTTCTACACATCTCCACCACCCCTTTTTCTTATCGATGTCACAAATGACAGCTTTATACAATTAACATAGATTTATAATTATTTTTATTCACTTACTATTTGAATTCTGTAGAATCTACCATTCTTTTTTTAATTTTTAAAATGTTTTTATTTATTTCTGAGAGAGAGAGAGAGAGAGAGAGACAGCATGAGCAGGGGAGGGTCAGAGAGAGAGGGAGATACAGAATCTGAAGCAGGCGCCAGACTCTGAGCTGTCAGCACAGAGCCCAACGCAGGGCTCGAACCCATGAACCATGAGATTGTGACCTGAGCCAAAGACGGACACTTAACCGACTGAACCACTCAGGCGCCCCTAGAATCTACCATTCTAAACGTGACTTTTTCTTTTTTTTTTTTTTAATTTTTTTTTCCCTAGGAGAGAGAGAGACAGCATGAGCAGGGGAGGGTCAGAGAGAGAGGGAGTCACAGACTGAAACAGGCTCCAGGCTCTGAGCTGGCAGTCAGCACAGAGCCCGACGCGGGGCCCGAACCCACGAACCGCGAGATCATGACCTAAGCGAAAGTCGGATGCTTAATCGACTAAGCCACCCAGGCGCCCCTGAACGTGACTTTTTCTTAATTGGGCATTCACTTAGTTACTGTAGACCTGTGACTATTTTCCACAGCTCCCATGAAGTTATTTGAGGCAGTCTCTAATTGATCATTTGTTTTTCTCTTTTTGAACATTTCCATGGAAGAACAAGGGCCGAGAGCTTCTTATTCTGCTATTTTGTGGACATCATTCCACTCAGGCATTTTAGGGCCTGTAAAGGAAGAAGGGACCTACATGCCCCTCCCCACCCCAAGTTCTCTGCTCTGAAAATGCCTACCTAGAGCCCCCTAATCACAGGTATAAATTCAGACTGGAGCGCTGTAAGGGCAGAATTTATGTTGCCACTAATTTTTCCTGTTTTCCTGTTAATTTGTACAATCCCATTGTCTTCTAAAGGATTTGTAACTTTATATTGTTTTGGTTTGACTTAGTTTAATTTTGTTCTCATTTGGCATTGAGGAAAGTT
Organism: Hyaena hyaena; assembly: GCF_003009895.1. Taxonomy (NCBI): domain Eukaryota; kingdom Metazoa; phylum Chordata; class Mammalia; order Carnivora; family Hyaenidae; genus Hyaena; species Hyaena hyaena. The sequence continues at coordinate 2,280,293 of NW_024080823.1, read as the reverse complement.
GTACAAGCATACTGCCACAATAAAGCAAGTATCACAATAAAGTGGGGCCAGTGAATATTTTGATTTCTCAGTGCATACGAAAGTTATATTCACACAAAGTACTGTAGTCTCTTAAGTGTGCCTTATGTCTAAAACAGCCACGTACATACCCAAATTTAAAAGTACTTTATTGGGGCACCTGGGTGGCTTAGTTGGTTAAGCATCCGACTTCGGCTCAGGTCATGATCTCACAGTTCGTGGGTTCGAGCCCCACATCAGGTTCTGTGCTGACAGCCAGCTCAGTGCCTGGAGCCTGATTCAGATTCTGTGTCTCCCTCTCTCTCTGACCCTCTCCTGCTCACGCTGTCTCTCTCTCTCTCTCAAAAATAAAACATTTAAAAAACTTTTTTAAATTAAAAAAAATAAAAGTACTTTCTTGCGGGGCACCTGGGTGGCTCAGTTGGTTAAGCATCCGACTTCGACTCAGGTCATCATCTCACAGTTCGTGGGTTTGAGCCCTGCATCAGGCTCTGTGCTGACAGCTCAGAGCCTGGGGTGTGTCTTAGGATTTTGCATTCCCACCAACATATAAACGCTTTTTTCTTAATTTCTCCTTCCTTTAATCTTTCTCCATTATGGTTCTTTATCACATCTTATCCTTAAGTGACATTGAAGTTTGTGTATCATTCTCTTAAGTTTGTATCTCTGCTTCTCAATTATGATTATTTCTCTATATTTTATGTAGTTTTGAAATTTATCACTTCTAAATCTCACTTTTTAATCTTTGAATCTGTGATCATCACCTGTAACATTTCTATATTTCACTTTTATGTTTCAGTGGTATTCTATTTTATCAGTATAGAGTGGTAAATAAGGCTGCAGGCCAGGAGGTGAGGGCCACTTGTCTCTACCACTAGTAGCTGTGGGAACTCTGGTGAGCTAGGTAACCTCGTAGTGTCTCAGCTTCCTATTTGTAAAATGAGGATATCAACAGTTTCCATCACATAGAATTAAAGGAGCTCATACATGTACAGCTCTTAGAAGAGCCTCTGCTACATGGCCTCTGAGGCAGAAACAGATAGAGGCTCCCTAGTCCATTTCCCTTTTCCCTTGGACACATGGTTGGACTACATTTCCCAGCTACCCTTGAAACTGTGTGTAGCCAGGAGTCTGAGTCCTAGTCAATGAAACTGTGAACTAAAGTGATATCCTCCACTTCCAGTCCTGGCCTATGAAAACCTCCTTTGCAGTTGTCCCACACTCTGTCTTCTTCTATCTACTGATTAGATGTTGACTGTCTGGGTGACTCTGGAAGCCATTTGTCGAAAACAGAGGAGAACTGAACTATCTGAATCCCTGAATGACTAATTAGGATAGACTCTCTACCCTCTATCACCACCACCAACAACCCTGCTTCAAAATGTAATTTATAGGGTTTCCTGGGTGGCTCAGTCGGTTAAGCGGCCAACTTCAGCTTAGGTCATGATCTCACAGTCTGTGGGTTCGAGCCCCATGTCAGGCTCTGTGCTGACAGCTCAGATCCTCAAGCCTGCTTCTAATTCTGTGTCTCCCCCTCTCTCTGCTCCTCTCCCACTCATGCTCTGTCTCTCTCTTTCCCTCTCTCTGTCTCAAAAATGAATAAACATTTAAAATATTTTTAATAAAAAATGTAATTTATATATATGAGCAAGATAAAAAAACTTTCAAAGTGACATGCCAGAGAATTTGGAGTTTTACATTACAATAGTAGGTGAACTAATACGGTGATTAGTGCCTTAAAACAGGGTCCTACCTAAAACAAGTAGCCCTGATTTAGTAATGAGGCAGTAGATAGCAAGGAAACTGATCTTAGAGATTGGAAAGATGGAGGCCCAAGTTATGCAATAGCAAAATCATTAATGAAATCATCACCTGCAATAACTAAAAAACATGCCTAGTGTCTACCACGCTTGTAGCTCCAGGGAGAGATTTGGAAAAGTAGAACATTAGTAATAATAAAATGAAAGAAATAGTAAATATTAACAATATTAAAAAGAGAGACATGCTCCCTCAAGAATTTGTCGATTTGCAAGCATAAATGAAAGGGGTTAGAAGGAAGAAACGTGTGTGCATAAAGGGTTGGAAAGGGTTGGAAGCTGGCTGCTTCTAAATCTCAAACAGTAAGAAATAAGGCTGAAAAAGCTTGAGTGATAAAGGCCCAAAGACTCAGCCCTGTAGCAAAAAAAAAAAAAAAAAAAAAAAAAAACAGAACAAAACAAAACAAAAAAAAAAAACGGATTAAGAGTGTTGCGTTCCCATCTGAGCTTGTGGGCCTCCAAGTAATCACCATTTAGTTGAGGGCACGGGGTGATAAAGTAATGCAATAAATCAAGCTTAATAATAATGTCTAGGGAAAAACTTTGGGATTAGCTATTGGTATAAAGAACTTAGTGGGAGGGGGAAAAAACACAAGAAAAACCTACTAGGTTTTTGACAGAAATGCATGGCCTGAGAAACCATGAGCTTGACCTTAAAAAAATGTAAAAGTCTGTAAGAGCTTCAAAAACCTTGGGCCACCAAAGAGAGGGCAGCGAAAGCTGAGCACACCCTCATGAAGGCGGCCCACTCGCCGGCCACCGTTTCAGATGTTGCCAGGGCGAATAACAGACAAAGAGGAACTTAGCAGGACAGAGCATGGAGACCAGTCAATCAGAGACTTCCTCTCACAAAGCAGAATACAAGTCTAATGGAGAAAGTTCTCCCGCCCCCTGTTGGGGCAACTCCGCCTTGCCTACCCAATGGCTTCCGTGATTGCTCTGCGCACAGGACTACTGTGCACATCCTATTTTACCCTGTTCCAAGTGGGAGATTTTGTGCTCTGAAGCTGTCTCTGCTCGACCACTGAAAATTGAGAGAGGCTGGAAGAAGGCAAGCAATGTTTTTCTTCTTTAAATCAGAAGTCACAGAAGCATGAGGGTCCTCCTTTAGATGTGAAAGAGAAGCCTGCGCCTCTGTCAGAGATTCTAAAGAGCCATCCAGACTCGATGACTGCATAGGACTTCCGGTGTCTCCTTCTGGGAGGGGTGAGTGGAAATGTGGGGAGGGGGAAAGTGAAATGAACTTTGGTGACCAGCAGTGAAAGCTGTGGCGGAGACTGGACACTGTTCCCCAAACCCAGTGCGTTCTCCTCCTGCGTGCACAGCTAAACTACATTTCCCAGCCTTCCTCACGGCTTTGTGTGGCCGCATGACTGACAGGCCAATGGAATGTGGGCAGAAGCAGCGTCCACCACTTCCGGCTCTGATGCATTAAAAACCTCCCATGAAGTCTTCGGCTCTTCCTATCACTACCTGGTAGCTGGGCGGCAAAATCGTGGGCAACTTTGGACGCCACATACCCCTGAATGGCCATGCAAGGAAGGGCAGCTCCTCCAGCCAAGCCTGGTCCCTCGAGGTAACCACCAGTGAATGGAGGCAGAATCTGAACTTTACCTTCAAGAAAAATACACTTCTCATGTTTTAAGCCATCGGTATCTCTGAATATCTGTTATGGCACTAGCATGACCTTAAATATAAGAAGTTAATGAAAATTAGCATGTTCTAAGGGATGACAACTGTAAACATTCCAATTTAATGTGACTGGATGAGCACAAACATGGAGGACTGTGTAGCCATTCACAGTAATGATGCAAAGCACTATTTGTTGACATGAAAACATTTCTGTGCTATACTAATAAGTGGGAATAAAATTAGGTTAGAAAACAAGATGCAGTATGATCCCATTTCTATTTCCATAAAATTATAGTGCATAGAACACAGGCTCTGAGAACCTTCTAGAAGAATGTTCACTAAAAAATTAAGAGTGAGGAAGGTGAAACTTCAGGGGTTTCTTCTTCCATGGTGTATTTTTCAGGCTTGTTTGATTTTTTTTCTTTTTTATAATGCCTATGTTTTATACAGAATCAATAAAGCTATGTTTGCACATTAACTATATTATTTTTCTTCCAGGTGACCCTATGATGTCCTGATGTTCTGTTCATTTCCCTTAAGAGAGTCTACCCATCCTCTTCAATATGGAATTCCCGGGGTGCCTGCATGGCGCAGTTGGTTAAGTGTCCAGCTTCGGCTCAGGTCATGATCTCACAGTTCATGAGTTCAAGTCCCGCGTCAGACTCTCTGCTGACAGCTCAGAGCCTGGAGCCTACTTCAGATGCTATTTCTCCCTCTCTCTCAACTCCTCCCCTACTCATGCTCTGTCTCTCTCCTTCTCTCAAAAATAAACATTAAAAAAACATATATGGAATTCCCTAACATTACTTCAAGGAAAGTCAGAAAACCTGTGGGTGAGAAACCCCCCTTCCAAAACAATAACAATCTTATCTAGGTTTACAGCCATCTGCACTTCTCACAGTACATGTATTTCCATCAGTTTATAAGAAGTGACATGATGTAAACTTCCCAGGATATAAGGCAGGGCTTATAAGCTGAACTTTGCCCTTCAGGAGAGGAGGAGGGGCCAGCGCAGTGTAGTTTGACTTAAACAAGGAACCAATGAGGGGAGGGGAAAAGCAGGAGGCAGCCACAGCCAAGTATGAAATCTCCCTCACATTCATGTGACTGCTGGTGTGTCTGTCACTGAGTTAACCACCTTCCTCCCAGCCAGGGTGAAGGCATGACCCTCTGACAGCACCGACTTCTCTGTTACTAGGATTGCAGAAGATGTGTCCATAGTTACAATTCTCACCATCAGGGTGGCTGTCATAAAAAATGTAAGATTTTAAGCAGATGTGTGAGCCAGGTGAAGTAGAGTTTGGGGAAAATTAATCAGGCCAGAATGTCCACTGTGGTTAGGAAGAGGCTAGAGGCTGAAAGCCTACATTAAAGGCTATCACAGTGATCCTAACACCTGTGATGAAGATGATACACTGAGGAAGGGTCCATGCACTATGAGATCTTAGGGAGTGTACCAGCCCCTAAGCACCCAACAGAGTTAGAGTCCACAGAAGCCATACACAGAGTACAGGATAACTGGGACCACTCCAGGTACACCAACAGAGGACATTTAATCCAGGGGGTTGGTCACTGGAAGAGAACAAAGGAGAAGGAAAGGCAGAGCCACAAGAGGAAGAAAGGACAGTAGCTAGAGATCAGGGGCTGCTGCTCCTGGGCTGTGTGTCCCAGAGCCTGCTCATCTGCCGAAGGGGAAGAAGTGGTGTGCACTGGCTCTCAAGCCTGGGGAAAAAGGCCACCTGTCCGGGCTGCTGGAGTCCCTACATCACGCAGCCTTGCCACCGCTACAGCACACGTCTGCAGGTGCCCCACTGAAAACCCCAGAATCCACAAGCTCTTCTCTTTCTCCTGCCTCTGGTGTCCCACAAGTGCTTCTTATTGGCAGAATTTAACAGGAAGGGAGCCAGGGATGTGCCGCTTTCAGACTCCCAGGCCCAGCAGTAAAGAGCAAAGCACAGAAGGGTGGGTGAGGGGCCGAGGGTCAACAACCAGCACCCAGCCTACACCCTTGCCCATTCTTTTCCAGCCCGTGTTAATGACTGTCCATGCTGGAGGACATGTGCAGGGCAGTGGTGAGGAAGGGGGCCTTGGAAGGCAGAGGACTGTAGCCCTTGGCCTCAAGGAGAATCCCAGAGAAAATTCAGAATCGAGGAAATGGCAATATTGTTCCTCTGACTATGGTAATCCCATCACTGAAATGACAGAGAAGTGAGCAGGACAGAGCCGGGTAAAGCATGCCACACACCCCCTCCAGAAGACCCCGCCCCCTACCTGGACGATAGCACCTTTCTCTGGCGACAGAGCCACTGCTGGCACAAACGGGGCCACTGGGCACATTTTTTAACAGGCACTTCCTCCGGGGTGATGGACTTTGAAAAGATGTCCCCTCGGGGAAACTAAGTCAGAAAAGGGTGGCGTCTCCGAGCTGATGAATTAGAAAAAGGCGGGCCTTCCTAGCACAGCGGCCCAGCCTGAGTGTTGGCCCCACTCATCCCTCAGCCGGGACGCGGGACAGGACATCACTTGCACATTGAGGGCTGCAGCCCCCCACCCCCGTTTTAATTTGCTACGGTTTTCTAAGCCCTTTGTGTATATTATCTCCTGTAATGATCCCAACAGTCCAATGAAACAAGCATAACTACTGCCCAGCTTACGAAGGGAATATACCTAGTAAGGGACAAAATTACTATCAGAGATTTGAAATCTAATGATAATACATCAATCATCATCATCATCATAATAATACAGGTGCCCTCAATGAGGCAGACACTGTACTCGGATCTTTACTCGTAGGACCAAAGTCTATTCTCACAATGGTAGGATGTGGCTATTATCCCCCTCGATCCACTCGCCAAGAGCCCACTGCTGAAAGAGCCTGGGCACCGGGGTCTGAGGCAAGTGCCCAACCTGCGCACTCATGCACACGGTGTGTGCCCTTGGCCCCCAGCCACTGTGAACGGCATCCTTTCATTTATTTTTTTGTTGTTGTTGTACGAGTCACTGCCTCTCTGAAAGGAGGCCTGAGCACAGTCGGATCTGACAGCACAATGAGACTGCACAGGAGTAGCCGAGCCTGGGGTTTCCTGTGGGTTTTCTGTCTGCAAAACAAAAAGCCCCTTTGACTCTGGCTCCTTCGAGATTCCAGGGAACAAGCTGGCATTATCTTCGCACTGAAGGGCCTTTGACTCCCACACTCACTGCAGACAATGCTGAAAGAACACCCAAAGGACCGGCCAACAGGCTTGCCAAGCCCCCCAGCTCACAGAAGTTCTCCCTCCGTGAAATCAGCTCCCCAAAGTTACAGGGAGCCAGTGAGGTTCAGTGGGAGAGCAAGCAGCCGGGTCCTGCTCCGTCCCAGTGTGCACTGGGGTTGGCTTCGTTTTCGTAATGGTTTTATTAAATAAGCGTGCACCATGACTGTCTCTTCCCCGGGAGCCAAAACACCTGAGAAGCCAAGGGAGTGAGCAAACTCCGAGGTTCGAGAGAAAGGCAGTGGCAGGCACGCTGCTGAGCTGAACTTCTTTTAAGGTTACAATGCCCTCTTTGGGTACGAAGTGATATCAGCAAGAGCGGTGAATGTTCTCCGAAGGGAGAGGCAAACCATCAGAAAGGAAACCAAAACACACACGGCGTCCCAATGGAGACTCTTGCAAAGCGTACGTTTCATACAGATGAACATTTCATCAGGACAAAACCAAAATTAGAGGACATCTTGAAAAAAGCTTGACTGGGTCTAGACCAGAATTCCCTTTGCAGAGCCAACGCAATATGCTCTGTCGTGCAGCCATCACTCTCCGTGATACACTGGGTACCAATCCTCGACACGAAGCCTTATTCCAAGGTCCTCTAAAGTGCTCAGAGCCCAAGACAGCACCACGTGTGCCAAAGGACTCGCTCGCCGTGATTGCGGGTGGTGGCCATTTAAGGGGGCACCTTGACAGTTTCAACACTGTCCCCTCTAGGCGTGTCGATGACTGCAGTTGTCCCGTGCTCCCTCCAAGGTGAGCAGAGTCCCAGGAGCCTAGAGATCATACAGTATAAGGTATCATTTGCCCTTGGATTGCAAAACGTGGCCATTAAGGATTCATCCAAGAGACACCATCAAGAATCAAAACTAGTGCAAGGCAGTCTACGCAACATGGCTCCCCCTAGTGGCTTCGGCAAAGCACAAAGAATCCAAGTGTCGGGCCAAGAATCCAAAACCAGGGAAGCCTGGTGAGGTGAGTTCCTGGAAGCTGAGTCCAGGAATCTCCCCACCCCACCCCTGCCTGAGCCGAGCGCCAGTGCCGCCTTGTAAAGGGACAGTGTGCACGCCTGTTCCGGAAGCGTGCTGAAGCTGGACCGGATGAGACACCCTCCGTAAAGCCTTGTTCCCGTCTTCCCTGCGCCACCTCCTGCGTCCCTCTGCTCACCCCTTGTGCAGCACTGGTCTCGGTCACAGCATATCAGCCGCCTGTCTTAGGAACCGCAGAGACAGCCCGACAGTAGCTGAGGCCAAGCACTGGAAATGGAGGAGAAAGCAAAGGGAGGGGGGGGGGGGGGGGGGGGGGGGGGGGGGGGGGGGGGGGGGGGGGGGGGGGGGAGGAGGAAGCAAAATGACAACTTTAAAGTACAAGTTCGTGATGCATCATCTAGAATCCCAGAACCCGGAAGTGGCCGTCAGAGAACCACCACTTCCTCTCCCTTGTCTTGGCAGCCATCTGACTTCCCAGAGCTCACAGGGTGGCAAACCTCGTGTGCACAGATGCAAAATGACCGAGGGCCTTTATTTATTCCACTGAATTCTGGGAACAAGCATCTAGTTTGCCGCAGAAACACTAACGTGATTTAGTTAAGGGATCAGAGATCCAGATGAGGATGGGAGGGACACGCTAGAAGCCAACTGAGATTATAGGAAGGGCTGACTTTAGGGACGGTATCAGCAAGTTTAGAATAAAAGCAATTCTTTACACAAAAATAGTATGGATTCTCATGAGCTTTTACATGAAGGGTTTTACCAGACGTCTACACGGAGGGCTGATCTCATTCCCCTTGTTTCCACAAAGGAGGACACTGAGATCCAGAGAGATTAAGGGACTTGCCCAGGGTGCGCCCCCCAGTCCAGTGTCCTTCCCATCCGGCCTCCTGACCAATCACAGCTAACCATCACTTTTCCACAAGTTACTTGAGGTATTTTCATCACAATTTAAATGAAACTTGCCTTGGGAATGCATCTCTGCTCTTTCTGTGAGGAGATGCATTTGTCTGATGCCAGAGGGTGCTTGCATATAAAACAACTTTAAAACAAGTGCCCTACCCTCTTCTTTCTAAGGCAGCCACTGCCTAAGCCTTTCCACGTAGTGTGGCAGGAGCCACCACTGGTCGGGAAGCAATTCTCCCGCAACCCTGGGGGGCTATATTACACAGGTCCCTTTAAACCAGTGCCTCTCAGTAAGCCTTTATTCCGACCGTCAGGTCTGAGAGAAATGATAAGAAGATAAGTAAGACTTGGCCTGGCCAGCCCTCAACAAATTCAGCCCAGACTAATGCAAAGGCATGTCCAAGAGAGTGTTTCTCTATACTAAATGTGTGGCTAGTTCACCCCTTCCCCAGCTCCGTAATGATCCATAATTATTCATTTCCTTGGAAAAGGCAGTCTCCAAATTTGAGTTGAATACTGTTTAAAAATGGGGGAGGGGGTCTTTTCCTCATTAAAAAGCAGAATAAAAATGTAAACGCAGTGTCAGTATGAATCCATGCCAAGATTCGCCTAAGGTAAAGCAACCCTTGGAATATCTCACTTTATTTCCACTGAGCCCTATTCTGTCTCAGCGAAATGGGGGAAAAAAACAGAGGTAATGTCAATACTGTTTCATATAAATCACCTTAAGCTTTTCAAAACAGTTTCTAAGACAATTAATATTTGAATAAATGTGCTAGATAATCCCAAATCAAAGAATCAAAGAAACATGACAGTTGTGTTAAAATGATAGAATTTGTCCATTTTTCCAATCAAAGTACTATTTCAGTCAAGTAAAGAAAGACACACAAAAGCCGCAGGGCTGGAAAATAGTTCAGAACTCATTCTACAACTGCAAGGCCAACTGGCTGTCTGGGTGGAGGATGAGATCATGAGTGTTGAATCGGTGTGAGACACACCCCTTCGTCATGGTCCCCAGACAGCTGGAGGCCTCCCCCAGCCTGGGAAATGTGTGTCCCCATGACACAGCTGCCTGAGAAGAGAATGTTGATGAAATTAGGCAAACACAACACCACCACCAGGGGATTAAGGCAGTCTCTACAGATGGGAGAGCTAGGATATTCTTCCCAGATGAAGCTCAGCACATTTTACATACAAGCGTGAGAAGCAATACTTGAGTAAGTTATCTTCCAAATTATTATACCTAGGATTGGGGCACCTGGGTGGCTCAGTCCCTTAAGCATCTGACTTCAGCTCAGGTCATGATCTCAAAGTTCATAGGTTCAAGCCCCACGTTGGGCTCTGCATTGATGGTTCGGAACCTGCTTTGGATTCTCTGTCTCTCTCTTTTTCTCCCTGCCACTCCCCTGCTCTCTCTCTCTCTCTCTTTTTCTCTCTCAAAAATAAATAAATAAACATTTTTTTAAAAGTTTAAATTAGTATGCCTAGGGGTAAACACTGCAATTGATAAATTGTAAATTAAAGGATTCCTCCTTTCTTCTTCCCCCCATCCATCCATCCATCCGCCCTGGACAACATTCACTGGGTATCTACTGGATGCTCGTTACTTCTTAATGATTTTGCTGTATCCCAATGTGCCCAATCATTCTGATAAGACAATATCCAGAAATTTCCTAAGAACTAATTCTGTTTTCTTCACTGAACTGTAAGCTTCTCGAGGGCATGGGCGGACTCTACATTTTTCCTTACCTTAAACTGCTACAATGGTATCTGGCAATGTGGTTTGTGTATCTCAATAAACATGTGAACTGAACTTTTAAAACTCTTGGTTGGTTTTTAAAGATATAAAATTAACAGACGTGGTTAATCTACACACTGGATTAGTGAATCTAAAATACAATAAAGAGTTCAATTCAATAAAGAATTTAATTCAACACAGATGAGGGGTTAGGTAAGAAAGTAAACCAACAAACCAGTCTGCTCCCTTGAGCTGAAGTTTACGCTGGAGTCAGAAATGCAGCCTAAATACCTAACAAACTATAACAGAAGAAGAGGGAAGGAGTGGATGGAGGACCAGGGAAGGCTGAGAAGTTTTACTGGCTAGATCTTAAATGAGTGACTGAAGATGGGAGGGAAGGGACAGATTTCATAATATTCTTGCTGGGCACAATAATGTGTGCAATCAAAGAGCCAGAGTACCAGTTTTAGGGACTTAGGGGTCAGTTTACAGGAAGCCTGGCAAGGAATGCTAAGAACGGTAAGAATCTGCTTGTGGGACAATGAGTCTTTGCACAGAGTAACAGTAATCTAATCAGTCTGCGCTTTGGGAAGATTGTCATGGCAGCGGCATGAGGCTGGAAGGACTTGAAGGAGCAGAGAAATCCTGATAAAATCAAGTGTCAAGACCCAGGAAGACATAAGGAAGCCCAGAGGCACCTTCCAAAGAAGCATCCTAGGAGTGCTGTTAGGCTCTAAGGGGCGCCTTACATCACTCGAGAAAAATAGCAGCCTTTGCTACATCTTCCCTCTAGGCTGGGTGGTCCGTGAGGACAGCCCAGTACACCTTTAAACAGGCTGCTGCCCACACCACAGTGCTATGTGTAGAGTACATGCCAAATAAATATTTTTGACTGGACAAATAAATACACGGAACGAATAAATGCAAAAATTAATGTCTCTAGAATTCTATAAGCAGACCAAGGGAAACAAAAAGATTGATAGTCAAGGTCGATCTTAAACAATCTTAAAAGTAGGGGCGCCTGGGTGGCTTAGTCGGTTAAGCGTACAACTTTCGCTTAGGTCATGATCTCGCGGTTCGTGGGTTCGAGCCCCGCGTCGGGCTCTGTGCTGACTGCCAGCTCAGAGCCTGGAGCCTGTTTCAGTCTGTGACTCCCTCTCTCTCTGACCCTCCCCTGCTCACGCTGTCTCTCTCTCTTTCCTAGAAATAAATAAATTTAAAAAAACATTAAAAAAAAATAAACCATCTTAAAAGTAGATCCCAAGATCCTCTTGAGATTTCTTCTCATCACGAGAAAAAAAATTTTGTAACTGTGTGGTGAAGGATGTTCACTAGACGTATTGCGGCAATCATTTCACAATATATACAAATATCAAATCATTATGTTGTACATCTGAAACTAACATAATGTATGTCAATTATATCTCACTTCATCTTTTTTTATTTTTTTAACATATACTTATTATCGAGAAACAGAGAGAGACAGAGCATGAGCAGGAGAGGGGCAGAGAGAAGGGGAGACACCAGATCCAAAGCAGGCTCCAGGCTCTGTACTGACAGCTCGATGCAGGGCTCAAACCCAACAAACTGTGAGATCATGACTGAGCTGAAGTCGGACACGTAACTGACTGAGCCACCCAGGCGCCCCCCATATCTCAATTTAAAAAGTCAAGGTAACTTAAGGCCTCCAAGTCTACTGTTTGAATTGGATGCAGATTATCTATGCCCCAGGACAGCTGTCTCATATTTCACTATGCCTGGCCTGTGGCTATCAAGCTAAGCATTGCGGAAATATTAAGAATTGGGCTGAAATACACAAACTTTTGCATCAGAGGATTTGCAACCACAAAGCAACTTTTGCAGTTCTAACTGTCCAGTGTGGAGAACCCCATCTTATCTCTCTGCTTACTTCTTTTCTCATTTGACCCCTGTAAAATAGCCCGCCTTTTTCTATCAGCGCTTGAGTAAGATGAGGCATGTTTTCAGTTGTAAATGCAAAACACATACATTCTCCTGTGTCAAAAATCAAGCCTAATAATTCTGCCAAATCGTCTTATCAATCCACTCACAAATTAGAAGACAACAGGTATGTGAAGGAAAAATTAAGCTAGAGTGCATGTCACATAATTAAATTTAAACTCAGCTTCCACATTCAGGACACAATTCACTCATTAAACTTGAGTCTATGAAAGCAATTAGTCTCCATAGAGGGCAACCTGAGCAGGGGCGAGGTGGTCGTGGTTCAAAATGTAAAACCCCAATGAGGAAGGAAGAGGAAATTCACATAGTAGCTCAACTCCTCTACGACAAAAACCACAGAATCCTAGAGCTATAAGCGTTCCCACGAGTCACCCAATCCAGATTTTCTCTCCACGTGCAGACTCCCCACTACAGTGGGCCACGGAATCACCCAACACCAACTTCAATGCTATTGATGGCAAAAACAAACAAACAAACAAACAAACAAAAAACACCTCACTGCTTTTCTAGGCAACCTATTCTTAAATAAATAAATAAGGAACTATAGAGTGAAGCAAGGCTTCATGAAAACAGCTCTGAGTAACACAAGAGGACCCAGATTCTAATACTCACTCATCTGCATTCCTCACCTTTTCTGCCTATAACTAAGCGGGCCAGACCCTGTGACCTCTACTGTCCCTCAGACTGTCACTACTCTCTGATATATGACTTATCCTCAGAGATTGCTATCTCGCACCTCAAAGAGTTTACTGCTTGAATTGCGTTTCTCTGAGAGTTTAAAGGATCTGCAAATAAAGGGAAACAGTCCTACTGTGTAAGGCAAATGTTGCTGTTGAACAAGTAGAATGTTTCCATGTATTTTAAATGGGTGAGCACAAAGCAAAGTGGCTGGGAAACTAACCTGAATTTGACAAGGACCTATTTATTTCAATTACTTCATTGGTGAACAGGTCTCCCGAACTTGCAAGTATGATTATATTGACCAAATACGTAGTTCTCAGCATCCACACTTGGTAAATGCACTTCTCAATGCCTCATCTGCCAGAACTCAAGAGGTTTAACCAGTTGATCTTTTGAAGCTTCATCCAGCAATTAGTTCTGTGGTTCTGTTTACAACACTTGATGACCAATGCCCCTGGTGATTACAGGAAGCCCCATAATCTCTACCATCCATTTCGGACCCAGGACTGTAGGCAAGTGGCCAAAAGGAAGAAGGGTGGGGCCAAAGCAGTGGTCATGTCAGCTGCTGAGCACGGCATGCGGGCTCCTGACTGCCTTCCAAACCAAATAGAAATAATATCCATTGGTCAGCCACAGTTTTTTCTTTTCCCTTTCCACTTGCTGTGAAAAATTGGAAACTGACTGCAAAGTCTGTGCTCAAATATGCAGCTGGTCAACTGATTTCAAAAGAAAAAATGAGATTCAGGAAGGTCAAAACATCTGCGGCAGGCATTTTAAAAACTGCATGATTGTTGCACAGAAGACATTCACTGAGGAATTTTTACCACAAAGTCATTAACGTCAAGAACAAACAACCTAAGATCCCAAAGGCTAAAAGTCTTACATTACTAAATGGTGCTGGCTGAAAAATGACCGCAAGGGGCCCAGGCTGTGTCAAGGGGACTGTCCCCACCCCCAGAGTGACTGCCAAAGATATCTCTGGAAGCAGTCCTCTTTGTTTGCTTTGCATGAGAATCCAGCATACAAACTGAATTGTTATCATCATTATCAAAGCGATGATACTAATACTAATAACTCTGATCTAAAATGTTAGCTATTTTATATTCAAAAACTTTGTTCTATGCTGGGCTTTAGATCTTATTATTTAAAGATCACCACATGCTCTCCTTTTGCTCTGAAGGTCTTTCATCCAACTTTGACCAAAACCACAATAAAACTCAAACATCAACAATTCCATCTCTAATCTTTTTCCAATCAAAATTTTAAGATATTTTTTAAAAGAAAAATTTTAATGCACATCACAAATGTTAGCTTGTTTCCCAAATTAATGTATTGATGTTTAAGCAATGAGCAAGCGTTATTTTTGTCATTCAACAAAACAATAATAGCTTGCATCCCGTTTTTTAAATAGATATAAACTGATGAACATAGCACAGAAATGGATTACAACAACAGAGATGGCAAGCTATTTTGCCTGCATTGATGGGATTATGGTGATTTTTTAAGTTCACTTATTTATTTTTGAGAGAGAGAAAGCATGGGTGAGGGAGGGGCAGAGAGAGGGGTGGGGAGAGAGAATCCCAAGCAGTCTCCACACTGTCAACTCAAAGCCCGATGTGGGGCTCGAACTCATGAACTGTGAGATCATGACCTGAGTCGAAGTTGGATGCTTAGGTGCGCCTGGGTGGCTTAGTCAGTTAAGCGTCCGACTTTCGCTTAGGTCATGATCTCGCGGTTTGTGGGTTCGAGCCCCGTGTCAGGCTCTGTGCTGACTGCCAGCTCAGAGCCTGGAGCCTGTTTCAGAGTCTGTGACTCTCTCTCTCTCTGACCCTCCCCTGCTCACGCTGTCTCTCTCTCTCTCTCTCCTAGAAATAAATAAAACATTTTTAAAAAAATTTTTAAAGAAGTTGGATGCTTAACCAACTGAGCCACCCAGGTGCCCAGGGATTATAGTGGTTTGTAATGTTGTTCTTTTTCTTGTTTGTAGTTTTCTGTGCTCCTGTAATGAGCATGTGTTGCTTTGGGGGATAAAAAAAAAGAGTAAGAGAGCTTCATTTAGGAAATAAATGAATTTGGAATAGTTTCTGCAGCATAGATACCTGGCATTCACTCTCCCTCAGGTGCAAAGGCCTTCTCTAAAGGTCCATTTCCTTCCAGTGGGGAGCATCTCAGGTGAGTAGTGAAGTCCCTGCAGAAATATCCTAGGTCCCAGCCCTGCAAGGTAACCATGATACCAAACGCCCCAACACCAGCTTACATCTCTTGTACTATCTAACAAGCTCTGGCAAAGTTAAGTGTTAAAATAAGACATTAATTCAGAGGTTCTTTAGTCTAAGATTTGCAATAAATTCTTGAGATATGTCCTTTCAAGATTTTAATGCCTTTCTTCTCTGCAGATTTTCATTGTTTATCTGTACAAGAAAAAGAATTAAGATTATTTCAAAGTCTCATCTACCAGAATTAACAATTCACATGTATATATATATACAGGTATGTATGTATGTATACACATATATAGTAATTTCTATGCCCAAACTGGGGCTCAAAACTCACAACCATGAGCTCAAGGGTCACATGCTCTACTGACTGAGCCAGCCGAGCACCCTCACTCATATTTTAGCATCTATAAATATGTTAGGATGTATTATCTCCTCTAATACAACACAGGTCTACTCTGAATGATGGCTTATCTCCACAACTTCAGTTTGACCAGCGGGGTTGAGAGCACACTTGTAAGAGGCACCCACACTAGGATTCTAATCCTGTCTTTACCCTTAACTGCTGTGTGACCTTGGGAAAGAAGCAGGATAACCCTGAGCTCAGCTTTATACAGGGGAAATGAAGATTATAAATACCCACCCCCACAAAGGTTTAGAGCAGATTTCATCAAAGGAATTCCTAAGAGAGTTGCCCGAGACAGTGGAGGCTCTAAAAAATGCAAATGTTATTAATCCCTGCTGGTAGCAGTCATGTCTTGTATTTGCTTAGTGACTCATACTCTTCAAGGCACTTTCAGATCTTTTACCTCATTTGATCTTCAGGAAGCTCTATCAGTACAAAAAGCAGTAATTACTGTCCCCATTTTTATTTTTCTTTGGTCTTTTTCTTAAACAGATGAGGAAACTGAGGCCCAAGGTCACTGAGCTTAGAAAACAGATCCAGACTCTTTTTGATCCGTGACACAGATTCACAGCTAAACTTCAAAAGACTTCAGGTGCCATGCCTGCATATAATAAAATTAAGTTTCCTTTAAAATACTCTGCTATTTAAGGCAACCGACAGAATGGGAGAAGATATTTGCAAACGACACATCAGATGAAGGGTTAGTATGCAAAATCTATAAAGAACTTATCAAACTCAACACCCAAAAAACAAATAATCCAGTGAAGAAATGTGCAAAAGACATGAATAGACACTTCTCCAAAGAAGACATCCAGGTGGCCAACAGACACATGAAAAAATGTTCAACATCATTCATCATCAAGGAAATACAAATCAAAANCAAAAGACATGAATAGACACTTCTCCAAAGAAGACATCCAGGTGGCCAACAGACACATGAAAAAATGCTCAACATCACTCATCATCAGGGAAATACAAATCAAAACCACACTGAGATACCACCTCACACTCATCAGAATGGCTGATGTCAACAACTCAGGCAACAACAGATGTTGGTGAGGATGCAGAGAAAGAGGAACCCTTTCGCACTGCTGGTGGGGAATGCAAACTGGTGCAGCCACTCTGGAAAAGAGTATGGAGATTCCTAAAAAAATTAAAAATAGAACTACCCTACGACCCAGCAATTGCACTACTAGGTATTTATTCAAGGGATACAGGTGTGCTGTTTCGAAGGGACACATGCACCCCAGTGTTTATAGGAGCACTACTGACAATAATCAAAGTATGGAAAGAGCCCAATGTCCATCGATGGATGAATGGATAAAGACAATGTGGTATAAGATCTGTATATATGTATATACATATTTATATACATAAATATATATTTACATAAATATTTATGTATTTATATACATAAATATGTATACACACACAATGGAGGATTATGCAGCAATCAAAAAGAATGAAATCTTGGAGCACCTGGGTGGCTCAGTCGGTTAAGCGTCAAACTTCAGCTCAGGTCATGATCTTGCAGACTGTGAGTTCAAGCCCCGCATCAGGCTCTGTGCTGTCAGCTCAGAGCCTGGAGCCTGCTTTGGATTCTGTGTCTCCCTCTCTCTCTGCCCCTTCCCCACCCATGCTCTGTCTCTGTCTCAAAAATGAATAACGTTAAAAAAAAAAAAGAATGAAATCTTGCCATTTGCAACTACATGGACAGAACTAGAGGGTATCATGCTAAGCGAAATTAGTCAGCTGGAGAAAGACAGACATCATATGACTTCACTCATATAAAGACTTTAAGATACCAAACTGATGAACCTAAGGGAAGGGAAGCAAAAATAATATAAAAACAGGGAGGGGAACAAAACATAAAAGACTCTTAAATATAGAGAACAGAGGGTGGCTGGAGGGGTTGTGGGAGGGGGGATGGGCTACATGGGTGAGGGGCATTAAGGAATCTACTCCTGAAATCATTGTTGTACCATATACTAACTGGGATGTAAATTTAAAAATAATTAATTTAAAAATAAATAAAAATATCAAGTCAGCCACATATGGACAAGATATTTCTGCATTGTCTGGGTCTTGTTTAATTTAACAGAGTTTTGTACTTTCCATGTATAGGTTTTAGCCATCTTTGTCACACTTACTCCTAAATATTTTCTATTTTTATGTCATTATTGGTTTGTATTTCAGTTTCTGAATGTTTGTTGTTAGTATATAAAAAATATAATTGATCTCTGTATACTTAAAAAATAAATTAAATAAATAAATAAACTACTCTGCTATTTATACCTGAATCAAATCAAACTGGTATTTCCACACCACTCCAAATGATTTTAGGCTTTGCTTAGTAAGAAGAGGAACTCAGGGTCATTTAGACCTTACTGTATATCTCAGGCACTGGACTAGGTGCTTCACATCCACTGCCACATTTTAAACTGCCAGACGTAGGCACTGACACTGCCCCCACTTAATAAATGGGGAAACTGAGACATGACTAAGTCCAGGATTGACATGCAGGCAGAGTGTCTCCAAACCCCAGCTCTTGGAACTCTGATATTATCCAAATCTCATCTGTCTAACTGAGCACACATTTTGAAGGTTTGTAGCGTTGCCTTTTACATTTGAGGAAACCAAGGCTCCAAGATGTTAAGGGAAGTGTCTGAAGTTGCCGGGCCCTCTCCCGGGGCGCAGCAAGGGCACAACCCAGTGCTCCCTGACTCTGAACTTATTCCCTTCCGAAAGTCTCAAATTCCTTTGCATATATTTTAAGAGTGTGATTGTGGGAGAAGTCCTGCCATTCTTGGAAAGCAACAATCCAACTTAAGGGCCTCAGTGTCAACCCTGAGAATCGACAGCTTGACCCGCGCTCCTGGCGCTGGAAACGGAGCGGTCTCTCTCCGGAGCGGGGCTGTGGGCGTTCCTGTCACCAGGTCGGAAGTGGGAGGTGAAACTGTTTGCAGAGCAGACCCTTGGGGAAATGCCGGCACCGTGCTCCATATCCCACGCGCAGTCTCCTGCTTCCAGGGCTCCGATGGGGTGGACCCCGAGATGCCGCTGAGCCTCAGGGCTAAGGCGAGTGTGAGGGTCTCCGCATTGATCCCAACCCCAGGCCCTTGACTTCTTCCTCGGCCACCCGGACCCGCCTAGGGGGGCGGGTCCTACGAGCGCAGTTTCGAAAACTGCCGCTTGCTAGGATCTCAGCATAGTCTTAGGGGAGGGACCTGGAAGTTCCAGACCCACGCCTCTCTTAACCCGGCACGCCCTGCCTCGGTTTCCGTCACCTCGAAAGGGGTGCACTGAACACACGATGGTAACAGGCACACCCCGAGACCTACACGATTTCCAAGGGGCAGAGCGCGCCCTCCCCGCCTGGATCTCTTCCGCCACCCCGTTCCCCGGCCCCACCGGGCTGCGGTGACAGCTCCCCTACCTGCGCGGTGGCCCCCGCCGCCACCGGCCGGGGCGCCTTGGGGTCCCCCGCCCAGCATGCGCCCCGCAGGCTCCTCCAGCTCCTCGGCCGTGGGAAGGCTCCGTGCGCCCCGAGGCCCGCGGAGGGGGAAGCGACAGCGAGCTGGACGGGAAGTGGGGAGGGGGGCGACCAGGAAGGGGGAGGCTCCTTCCTTCTCCGCGGGGCGGCCGCTCTCCTTTCCAGCCCTGGCCCCTTACACACTCAGAAGCGGGCCCGCGCGCCGGCACGCGCGCGCGCGCGCACACACACACACACACACACATACACACACACACACTCCCGCGCGCCTGGGGCGGGCGGCGCACAGCCTGCCTCCGGGACCTGTGAAAGTTTGCCGCTCCCTCTCTCACCCATTTCTGGGAGAACCCGAGAGGGGAAGTGCGGGGAGGGGAACGGGTGTACAGGAAGGGAGACTGGCAGCCCTCTGGGCGGGGGAAAGGGGAGTCTGCGAGCGCGCCTCCCAGACGCGTGATTAGGGAAGTGACCAAAGGGTTGATGGAAGGGAGAGAGGGGATGTGAGGTTGGGGAGAAACAAGGGAGAGGTCAGGCCACACCGGCAAAGAGATGCGCGGAGCAGTTGCTCAAAAATGAAATGTGAATCCAACTTTCTGAAATCTGGCAACAGTGGACTGGTCCCAGAGCCCCTCCCCAGGTTGGCAGCTGGCACAGGAGGAAGGCTGTGGTCCATGCGGGGCTTCTAGGCAACCCCCCCCCCCACCGGGCTGACCTTCACCCCTTCTGTTTGGTCCATTAAAGGAGCACTTCTCCCACCCCCACCCCGTCTAGCACCTGCCAGAAATGGTTCTTATCCTTATGGAGCTGACCTCCAGTTGGGAATATAAACACGTGCATATAAAACTAAATAACATACATGTGCCAAGAGCCAGAGGCTTGGTATAAAGGAAATGTTGCAGAATTTGGGGAGTAAGAAAGTGTGAAGTGTCAGGAAGAATTCCTGGAGGAAAGGGAAGGATCTCAGTAGAACTATAGGGCCAAGGTGCTTCAAAGATAAGACCCTTGTGGGTGCAAACACATAGATGTGCTTGAAAGCCGGTGTGTTTGGGGACAGAATGAATACAAGCATGGATATTAAGGATGTGGGGATACGGTGAAAGGAACATAAAGTTGGAGCCAGAAAATTTAATAATATAGACCACTAAGCAGAGATCTGGATTCAGTGCTTTGATTTGAGAGATTAGAAAGGGGTCTTTCCCAGTTTGTTGGGTTAGGTGGCTGAAACATGGACCAAGAGGTGACTTACATTAAGTGCTAAAGGCAGCAATGCCATATTTGTCTTGGTACACTATAAAAGAAGTATCCATCGGCTTAGGGAGACGGGAATATTAGAGTGAAACTGTCATGTAAGACTTGCTCGCCCGCTCTGGGAGGGTCCTAGAACGCACCTTTCACAAGGGCTGTGATAAATAGCTTTGCAACCCAGCATCCTTCTCTGTAGGTCAGAAATCACAGTGGCAGCTGCGGCCACTATACTGGGATCCTTCAATGCAATGGAGATGACTGGATCCCAGGGCGGCAGGGGCCACTGGTGGCAAGGGATCACCAAAGGTAAGGTAGGTATGATCAGTCACAGTGTTCCCAGGAGGTCAAATAGATGGCAGGTCTACGAAATTCTTCCTTGATCCGTATAAGCAGAAAAGTTCTAGGTCAAGCGAACTAATGCTTAACTTGGTTTCAAGTTAAAACAGAGAGACCGAGGCCTTCGGTCAGTGTACAGACCCAGAACGCCTTGAATGAAGGAGGAAGACCCGGCAAACTGCCCCAAATCTGTCCTGTTCATCTTTTTCCTCTGGCCTTCCCCAAAGGGACACACGGCCTTTTACCAGAGGGATTCTGCACTGGGGAAAAGGAAATCATCAGACCTTTCAGGAGTGACTGGACAGTGGCTCTGACCCGACACTGATTCCAGGAAGCCCAAAACATCACTGTGCTCCACAGTCCCACAAGGTGTATGGAGGTCAGGTGGCCAGAGGTTTAGCCCCGGTCCTCTCATACTGGGTATCTCTAGTTCCAGAATGCATAATTGGAATAGACAGACTCAGCAGTGGACAGAGTCCCCACGTGGTTCCCTGGCCTGTGCAGTGAGGGTTCTCGCGGTAGGAAAGACCAAGCAGAAGCCACTACAATTGCCCCCGTCTAGGAAAAGAGCCAACCAAAAGCAATACTGCATTGCAAGAGGGAATGCAGAAATTAGCGCCGCCATCAAGGACTGGAAGGAGGCAGGGTGGTGATTCCCACAACACCCCGCATCCAACTTGCCCACGTGGCCTGGACAGAGGACAGATGGAGCTCAGAGAATGACAGTGAATTATCATAAATTAACCAGATGGTGATTCTGAATGCAGCTGCTGAGCCAGATGTAGTCTCGTTCTTTGAGCAAATTAACACATCCCCGAGTACCTGGCACGTGGCTGTCGATCTGGCAG
This sequence comes from Hyaena hyaena, assembly GCF_003009895.1. Lineage (NCBI taxonomy): Eukaryota > Metazoa > Chordata > Mammalia > Carnivora > Hyaenidae > Hyaena > Hyaena hyaena. Next base: position 2,258,746 of record NW_024080823.1, on the reverse strand, counting down.
ATGTGTTCTCTCCATACCTGTGAGTGAAGACCACCAGAAGTAGCTTCCTTTCAGCCAGCAAGATGGCCAGTACACCTCATCGCCCCACCCTAGTGGTATGTCAGCTCTCCAGCCCCGTGTCATACTTTAGTCAAGCAGGGTCCTGTCGCCTTTCCCTTCCACAAGACTTCATGCTCGTCCATTACGTTGATGACATTATGCTGACTGGGCCTTGTGAGTGGGAAGTAAGTTATAACTCTAGACCTACTGGTGAGGCATTTGCATGTCAGACAGTGGAGGGAAAGTCTGACAAAAGTTTAGGGACATTCCATCTCTGTGGATTTTCTAGATGTCCACTGGCATGAGGCATCCCTTCTAAGGTGAAGCATATTTGTATTTGGCCCTTCCTACAAATACAACAGCAACAACGAAAAGGCACAACACCTAATGGTCCTCTTTGGGTTCTGGAAGCAGCCTGCTCATTGGAGTGCGCTCCCCAAGCCCATTTGCCAAGTGGCCTGAACCGCTGCTAGTTTTGAGTGGAGCTCAGAGCAAGAGAAGGCTCCGCAACAGGTCCAGGCTCACATGCAAGCTGCTTTGCATCCTGGGCCAAATGGTCCAGTAGATTCAATGATTCAATGATGCTTGAAGTGTCAGTGGTGAGGAGAGAAGTTGATGGAGGATATGGGAGGCCCCTTTCGGTGAACAACATAACAGACCTTTAAGATTTTGAAGGAAAGCCCTGCCATCCACCAAAATAACTTTTCTCATTTTGAGAAACTGCTTCTGACTTACTCCTGGGCCTTAATAGAGACTTAGCATTTAACCGCGGGCCACCATGTTACCATGCAACCCGAGGTACCCATCACAAGCAAAGTGTGGTCTGACCTAGAAGCCATAAGCTTGGCATGACCAGTAGCACTCCATCATCAAATGGGAAGGGTATCTATGATATTAGGCTCAATCAGACACCGAAGGCACAAGTGAGTTACAGGAGGAAGTGGCCCAGATGCCCATGGTGCCCACTCCTGCCACATAACCTTCTCTCTCCCACCCTGTACTTGTGGCCTCATGGGGAGTTCCCTGTGATCAGTGGACTGAGGAGGAAGAGAAAGCTCAGCACTGGTTTACAGATGGTGCTGCACATTACTCAGGCACTACCCAAAAGGAGACAGCTGCAACATTATAGCTCCTTTCTGAAACATCCCTGAAAGGCAGTGGTAAAGGAAAATCTTTCCAGTGGGCAGAACTTTGAGCAATGAACCTTGTGGCAGTTTGCTTGAAAGGAGAAATGGCCAGAGGTGTAAGTATATGCCGATTCAGGGACTGTAGCCAATGGTTTGACTGGATGGCCAGAGATTTGAAAGGGACATTACTAGAAAGTTGGGTGACAAGAAGATCTAAGGAAGAGGTAGGTGGACAGACCTCCGAGTGGGCAAAAACCCTTGAAGGTATTTGTGGCCCATGTGAATGTTCACCAAAGGATGATCTCAGCAGAGGAGGATTTCGATCATCAAGCAGATAGGATGACCCATTCTGTGGATACCAGTCAGTCTCTTTCCCAGACACTCTTCACATTGCCCAGTGGGCTCATGAATAAAATGCCCACAGTACAGGGATGGAAGTTATGCATGGGCTCAGCAACACAGACTTCCACGCATCAAGGCCAAGCTCACTGTGGCCACTGCTGAGTGCCCAATCTGCCAGACAACAATATGGCATCTTTCCCCAGGGTGATCAGCCAGTTTGATACAAGTGGCAGGTTGATCGCATTGGACCTTTTCCATCAAGGAAGGGGCAGCATTTCATTCTTACTGGAACAGACATGCTGAAAGATTTCCGTTTCCTGCTTCTGCCAAAACTATCAGAATATCTTATCCACACAGCACTATTTCTGATCAAGGAGATCATTTCACAGCAAATGAAGCATAGTGATGGACCCATGCTCACAAAATTCACTAGTCTTACCGTTTTTCTTATCATCCTGAAGTAGCTGGCTTGATAGATAATGGAATAGCCTTTTGAAGACAGTTACAGTGCCAGCTCAGTGGCCATACCTTGCAGGGCTAGGGCAAGGCTTCACATGAGGCTCTCTGTATGTACACGCTGATTCAATGTCCAATTTACGGTACTGCTTCTCCCATAGTCAGGACTCATGGGTCCAGGAATCAAGAGATGGATCTGGGAATGGAACTTCTCTTTTTTAGCTCTAGTGACCCACTAGCAAAAGTTTTGCTTCCAGTTCCTACAATATTAAGCTCTGCTCACCCAGAGGCATCCCAAAGGAAGGAATGCTTTCACCAAGAGACAGAACAATTCCATTTAACTGGAAGTTGAGACTGCCACCTGGAAACTCTGGGCTCCTCATGTCTCTGGATCAATAGGCAAAGAAGGGAGTCACAGCGCTGGCTGGGCTGACTGATCCTGACTACCAAGGGGACACTGGACAGTTACTCCACAGTGGAGGTAAAGTAGACCATGTCTGGAATACAGGAGATCCCTTAGGGCATCTTTTAGTATTACCATGCCTATGATTAAGGTCAATGCAAAACCATAACAACTCAATTCCGACAAGGCTACCAAAGGTCCAGACTCTCCAAGAATGAAAGTTTAGTTACCCCACCAGGCAAAGAATCATGACCAGCTGAAATGTTTTCTAAAGGCAGAGACACAGGGTAGGTTAAGAGGGTAGTTACAAATACTGGCTATGACCAGTTGCAGAACCAAGGACTGTAATTATCATGAGTATTTCTTCCTTATTTTGCAATGACTGTTTAGTTTTTGTTATTTGTTGAGAAATAATCAATTTAGTCGACATAAATATAATTCATACACAAATTTATTTTTTTAATGTTTAATTATTGGTGGGGGGAGGGGCAGAGAGATGGAGGCAGAGGATCCGAAGCAGGCTCCATGCTGACAGCAGTGAGCTCAATGTGAAGCTTGAACTCAGGAGCTGTGACACCACGACCTGAGCCAAAGTCAGATACTTAACCAACTGAGCCACCCAGGTGTCCCATGTACCCCAATTTCTTAAGTTCTGCCAAAACTTTGACAATCATAACATTTCTTTTGTTGTTTATTTAGAGAGAGCAAGCATGAGCAGGAGAATGGCAGAGAGAGAAAGAGAGAGAGAGAGAGAGAGAGAGAGAGAGAGAGAATCCCAGGTAGGCTCTGCATTCTCAATGCAGAACACAAAGTGGTGCTCGATCTCACAACCATGAGATCATGACCTGAGCTGAAATCAAGAGTCGGACACTTAACTGACTGAGCCACCAAGGGGCCCCTGGCCTTCATAACATTTCTTAATTTTAGTTTTCTTCATGAGCTCTGCACTGCTTCAAAAAGTAAATTATCCTTTTATGGGCTCAATTAGCATAAATAATGTCTCTGTGATACCTATATCTAATGAAGTAAATTATATAATCAACATTGTATCACCTAGATGTGTCAAACGGTTCGTCAAAACCTAAAAAGGACTCTAAAGGAATTAAGCTATTTAAGCTATTTCATTTAACATGTAATAGATATTTCTCAGAAGGCAAAGTTTAAATATTTAGTTTTTTGATACCTTAATGTATTTCCATAAGCCTTTCAGTCTATGGTTTTAGAGATACACTTTTCCATCACGGAGGCCAGATGTGTGTGTGTGTGTGTGTGTGTGTGTGTGTATCTGTATCTATATCTATATAGGTATAAACATATATGTATAATTTTTCTTTAGATGCAACCAATTAAAAATCTTAAGAGGGTGTTGTAATGACCATGTTTAGCATGGATTAAGTAAGGAAATAAAACAAAGATATTTGACATATTATTTTATACTTTATCTTTGTTTTTCCCCTCGATTATCCCCTTATCCTATAGCCTAAGATGCATTAATAATAATCAGATTTATAGTACAACCTGTAAGTTACAGGATATGAAGAAGAGTGAGCATCACCCCAGGACTATGCGTCTTCTTTCAGGGAAAGTATAGTGTATTTTTGGTTGTACTCAGGACAGTTATATCAGGTTAAGTGGAAGTTCTATTTTAGTGTCTTTATTTGGAAATTAATAATGGTTTGAGGAGATATGTATGGGTGTTAGGTTGTTAAGACGTGGATTGTGATGGACCTCTTATATGTTAACCATCTAATCAAACACAAATCTAGGTGTTTCTGTGAAGGTATTTTTGTAGATGTGGTTAACATCTATAGTCATCTGACTTTAAGGAAAGAGGACTACCCTTGATAATGTAAGTGTGTCTCATCCAATCAGTTGAAGTCCCTAAGAGTAAAACCTAAGAAGAAAAAATTCTGCCTCGAGATTAAAGCCTCAAATCCTGCCTGAGTTTCTAGCATGCCAACCTGCCCTACAGATTTCAGACTTGTCAGCCCTAACAACTGCATGAGCCAGTTCCTTAAGCTTTTTTTTCTTCTATCTATCTATCTATCTATCTATCTATCTATCTATCTATCTATCTATCATCTATTGATCGGTCAATCGATCATCTATCTATTCCTGTCCTCCTGCTTGCCAACTCCTTCCTTTGAGTCTCCATTACTGGCCCCCCATTTCATATGTTAATCTTCCCCAGAACTGTGTCCTTGGCCTTCTTCTCTTCTTAGGCATACCTCACACTTGACCTATCTCATCTACTTCCAAGGGTTCGACTATCCTGATCCCACATCAGTCAGTATGTCTGACTGCAGACTTTCTCTCCAACTCCAGATTCATATTTTCAAGCTAGAAACTCCACCGGTCTCTCAATTTCATACCTCCAAAAGGATGTTCACTGTCTTCTCCCACATATTCCTGTGTTAGCCATTTTTCTCAGATAGGTTTACTCACCCCCTTTCTCCCTTCCCTCAAGCTGGAACCCTGAGAGACAATGCCACATACTCCTTCACTTCATCCTTTGGCATTCAGTCACTAAATCCTGTCCGTTCCACTTCAGAATTGTCTTTTGTGTCTATACCCTCCATATATATCCACTACCCCTGAATTATACTGGGCCTCATTGTATTTTCAGCTGCCACCTAAACATCACTACCTAATGGTCTAAGAAGCCATTCAAGCCAACCAGATTCAAAGCCATTACCATCAATTCCCTCCCAATCCTGTACTTCCAAGTGTGTACCCCATCTCACCTATTGGTGCTTCAATCCATCTAATCAAGTCTGCAGCACAGTTTGGAAGGCATCTGACCATATGGTTGCGAGTACAGGCTCTGCCCTCAGCTAACTGCATGCGCATCTAAGCTCCACTACTTCGCAGCTGTGAACCTTGGGAAGTCATTTAACTTTGTTAAGCTTCAATTTGTTCATCTTCATAAATATATTGACAATAGCAGATACCACATAAGGTTGTTGTGAGAGGGTCTGATATATGGTCTGGGGTGGGGCATACACGCTGGGTTTTTATTTTATTTTAAGTTTATTTATTTATTTTGAGAGAGCGCACATGCACAGGAGAGGCAGAGAGAAGGAGAGAGAGAAACCCATACGGGCTCCACGCTGTCAACACGGAGTCCAATGCAGGGCTTGACCTCACGAACTGTGAGATCGTGACCCAAGGTGAAACCAACAGTTGGACGCTTAATTGACTGAGTCATTCAGGTGCCCCAACACTGGGTTTTTTAAAGGTACCCTAGGTGATTCAAAAGTGCACTCAGGGTTAAGGCCACTGATTTACTGGTAGTATGGATGGGTTTGTGGTAGATGCAGAAAGACCATGTAGGAAAGAGGCAACAGTCCAGGTAAGAGATTATAAGCATTTGTAATGAGGATAGAGAAGAGGGTCCATGTTTAAGAGATACTTTAAAAAGCAAAATTATATAAAACTTGGCAACTGAACGTTTCTGTTCTATAGTCAACTTGATTATTCTAGAGATTAATTTTTTTCAGAATCCTCTTCCCTGGACAATTACCAGTTGCACGTAGCCAAAAGCATGCCATTTGGGAAGCGGCAGTGAAGCAGTAGCCATTTTGTTTGAAAGGTCATTGGCGGTCAGAGGCGACGGAGATAGACGCAGACGTGCTAGTGGGTTCCAGCTTGTCCTTTCTTTTCCTTGCTTAATGCCCAGGTATCTTTCCCAACTGCTAATTCTGCTCGCCAACAGCAACCCAGGCTCACCACCAGATGGTTCTCTACATTCTCATAGAGGAAGTATATGTACAGATACATCAACCTTCCACAGACTTCCGTATCAGCCCCCCCCCCCACCATGCCACCCCAACAGCCGGACACGCACAGCTTCCAGGTTTCCTGTGAGCTCCAACTCATTTACCCCTGCAAGGGCTGCCTGAAGACTTTTCTCAGGCTCCCGAGTTCCCCTTTCTAGACTTCTGCTTCCCCAGCAACACCCACAGTTGTGTAAGGTCTAATGTCTATAGTATATTCCCTATTCCACAAGACTCACAGAGGTTCTGCTTCCCCAACTGAACCCTCACTTGTGACCCAAATCTGATTCCAAGTCTCTGGCATGGACATCGCAGAAGTCTCCCTTTACTCACAATGGCCGCTCTCTCATTTCAACACACCGTTGTATTGATTAAGTAAGACTTTTAATCACAACTAACCAATATACTCTAACGTTAGTAATAAGAATTGTCATGAGGGTACAGGGGCATTTCAGAGTCCAAAGGCGTAACGAAGGTGGTTCTCTGAAAAGCTGAGAGCCAATCTCTTGGAAGCCAGCAGGACCTTGGCACGTGCACGGCTCCATGCTTCTCTCTACACATCTGTTTCCCATCGCTCCCAAGTTCACATGTTTCTGCGTTGACCCCGTGCAAACCCTGACCCTCATGGAAACCAGTTCTAAATCTCTAGGAATGAGATCCTGATTGGTCCAGAGCAAGTCAGGATCCCATCTCTCACACCATCAAGTATAGCCAAGGAAGTGGGGCCATACAGGTATATAGGATTGGTCCCCTGCCTGCCCCTCACCTGAATGTTCAGGGGTGGTTTCAGGGGACCACTGTGAGCTGGACAACCAAACCAAACTGTGTGTACTTTAAGAGTCATGGTGAGGGTCAGGCATCAAGAATTCTGTGGCGGGGCGCCTGGGTGGCTCAGTCGGTTAAGCATCCGACTTCAGCTCAGGTTCGTGGGTTCTAGCCCTGCGTCGGGCTCTGTGCTGACAGCTAGCTCAGAGCCTGGAGGCTGTTTCGGATTCTGTATCTCCCTCTCTCTCTGCCCCTCCCCTGCTCATGCTGTGTCTCTCCCTCTCTCAGAAAAAAATAAAACATTAAAAAAATTTTAAAAAAAGAATTATGTGGCTTATGAGAAAAAAATGACACCTGTAGTTTCTCTCTGCTTTTAATATAATTTCCATCATGGCTTTGGGTGTCCAACTCTTGATTTCAGCTCAGGTCATGATCTCATGGTTCGTAGGATCGAGCTCCACATCAGGCCCTGCGATGTCAGTGGAGAGCCTGCTTGGGATTCTCTCTCTCTCTCTCTCTCTCTCTCTCTTTCTCTTTCTCTCTCTCTCTCTCTCTCTCTCTTTCTCTTTCTCTCTCTCTCTCTCAAAAATAAATAAGGGCACCTGGGTGGCTCAATCAGTTAAGCATCTGGCTTCGGCTCAGGTCACGATCTCACAGTTTGTGAGTTTGAGCTCCACGTCAGGCTCTGTGCTGACAGCTCAGAGCCTGGAGCCTGCTTCCGATTCGGTGTCTCCGTCTCTCTCTGCCCCTCCCCTGCTCATGCTCTGTCTCTGTCTCTCAATAATAAAATAAAAACATTAAAAACATTTTTAAGTTAAAAAATAAAAACTTTTTTAAAAATAAGGTAAAAATTTGGAAAGCTTTCCTGCATGAACACTACCAAATCTTCGTAAGAGCAGTAATGGAGCCAATACAATCTGAGGTCGCAGACTAGACTCCCCCCAACCTTACTGCTAAGGCAATCATTCTGCTCTGGGAAAATTATGCAGATCTACAGACAACACTGACATGGCCAATGGACATTAAATACTATAGGTGCAAACTTGCAGCAAGAAGTCAGGAGCTCAGGTGGGGGAGAAATGTGTCACTCTTTTGCCAGGGCAGTGAATGTCAAAAATCGTGTTTAAGGTTACAGGAATCTCTTAGGAGGTTATTAATAATAGCTCATGTTTGTTGGGCGCTTGTTGCCAGAGACTGTTGTACACAATTTAAACTTGTTCAATTTATTTCACCTCTGCGACAACCCGATTATTACACGCATTTTGAAACCAGAGGACTGAGGCACAAAGAAGTTAAAACGTACCCAAGATCATACATATAGTAAGTGGCAGAGGAGGGATCTGAGTCTGCAGTCCAGCCAGAGGGCACACATTCTTAACCACAGTGATTTACTGTCTCGCACTAGACTATGATGGCATTCTGTAATGATGAGCACAAAGTATCACTCTCCCTTCCTATAACGAGACTCCTATTTAGGTAATCGTTCATTCATTCCACTGCATTTTCATGCAGTGGACACACACACACACACACACACACACACACACACACCCTTAGGTTCATTCCCAGCAATCAATGAGAACAGAGAAAGTAAGACATAACAATCATGCCTTCAATGTAAGTGACATATCTTTTTATGTCCCCTTCTAAACTGAAAGTTCTGTGAGGGCAAATGTCATGCCTAATTCATCCTTGGGTCCTCTGGGCAGAGACTTACTAGAATGAATGTCCTAAATTGGGAGTCTGCTACTTGACAGGCTCATTGATTGATCTCCCAGGTCTCCTACAAATTCTCCGAGTACCACAATGATAGATGTGCACAAGAATTCCCATCAGGTTACATAGCTAGAGTCAAATAGGAACTATTCTCGTTGAGAACACTAACAATACTTAAACAATTCTGGGAAATTTAATTGTCTGAAGGAGATCTTTTCTTTAAAAAAAATAAACTGGAACGAATTGGAGAAAAGAAATCTGTCTTAAACTCAGGAAATAACATTATGACAGCATGAAGACTCTCATTTGTTAATGCCTGAAAATAGGAAGTTGGTTCAGTTTCAAATACCAGAAGATAATGGCCATGCCAAAGCATGTTATCATAGTGTTAGGCTAAATATACACTATAAAGAACCTTTCTTTTGCAGTGCATGTTGTCTAGCAGCTATAGTAGTAAGATAATACACGGGAAAGTGTGCGCTCTCTTTCTAGACATGTGGCTCTGAGACATCCCCAACTGGTGGCGTATCTTTATCTCCCAGTGATTAGTCTCTGCTAGTGATCTGGCATTCACAATGGACTTGTATGATCCGATGGCTAAAGCCATAAAGAAAGGGTGCCTTCATTTTGTTCCATGTTAAGATCTACCACTCAGTGTTTTTTGCCTGCTCGTGTCTTGGTTTATCACATGCAATGCAGGGACAGCAAATCCCACTGACAATAATCTCTCCAAGTATTTCTTCATAATTATAATTCGTTCTGGGAGAGCCAAAGAGTCCTCACCCCTCCCTCCCACCACCCTGCCATTCTCTGCTTTGAATACATAGACGTTGTTCTCTATTAGAAATCCAGGATCTACACTTATTCCAACTTTCCCCAAGAGACACCTGTCTCCCTCGCACGGACTCTCATTCATTCTTCAGTTTAACCCCTGGGCCACATCCCTATCACCTCCTCCTCCTTCTTTCCATCTGATAGATGACACGTGGTAGCTCTCATAGTGCTCATTCACAGGGGGCAGCATGAATCACCACAATATTACACAGCATCCTTACTGTCATCCAAATCTCAGTGACCTCAAGGCCTCTGTTCTGATTTTCAGTCTTCCCTCTCTGTGATGATGAGAACTTTGGCCAGCCCTCTTCACCGCATTCCTGCTCCCGTTCTCTCACAGTTGATTTGTGATCTGCATACGTTCCTGGCTCACCTTTTCCTAACGGGAGAAAGGCGACCCCCTCAACTGATGGTGTCTGCAACCATCATGAGCTTGTGACTGCCTTGGTTCAACAAAGTCACATTCGTACAGAACATGGCTTGGCAAGTTTTAGGAAGCCATGTCGGGGGGTCCAACGTGGACCACTTTTGTGGCTTGGGTGAACATCTGTCCACAAAGTCATGAGACACTCTTATTAGAAAACTGCCTGAAAGGGGCGCCTGGGTGGCCCAGTCGGTTAAGCGTCCGACTTTCGCTTAGGTCATGATCTTGCGGTTTGTGGTTTCGAGCCCCACGTCGGGCTCTGTGCTGACTGCCAGCTCAGAGCCTGGAGCCTGTTTCAGTCTGTGACTCCCTCTCTCTCTGACCCTCCCCTGCTCACGCTGTCTCTCTCTCTCTGTCTCCTAGAAATAAATAAAAACATTTTTAAAAAAAAGTGCCTGAAGTTAAGTCCACAAAATGTTTTCCCAGGTAGCTCTTTCTTTCCAGGTATTTCACAGTGAGAAAAGCAAGCGTGTTCTTTCATCTTCTCTGACAAACACCCTTAATGGCCTGGTCTCTATAAGGATCCTTCTGGGGAAGAAAATTCATATCATTTAGCCAACTTGAAATTTGGGCCCAAAAATCAATTGAGGATTCTTTTTCCAATTAGGTACATGTGTTTGGAGGCTAAACAGTTTTATTTCCTAGTTTTCTTCCTTGAAAACAGGATGAGTGGCTTTTAGACTATCACAGGCTTATCACTATCACTTTTAGATTTCACAGGTGGCTGATAAAAAAATTTTAATAAGAGAGTCAGATATAGAATATTACTGATATTTTATTTCACCAAGGAAGTTTATTTAAAAATTTTTCTACTGACTTCCATTACCTCTATTTAATAAAGAAAAGCCTTTGTAGGGGCGCCTGGGTGACTCAGTCGGTTAAGCACCGGACTCTGGATCAGGTCATGATCTCACGGTCTGTGAATTCGAGCCCTGCATCAGGCTCTGTGCTGACAGCTCAGAGCCTGGAGTCTGCTTTGGATTCTGTGTCTTCCTCTCTTTCTACCCCTTCCCTGCTCGCTCTCTCTCTCTCTCTCTCTCTCTCTCTCAAAAACAATAAATAAACATTAAAAATTAAAAAAAAAGAAAAGCCTTTGTAAATTCAAATAACAAAGACATGATATCATACATGGCAATGAGAAAAAATGAAATCTGTCCTGTGTAGCAACATGGATGGACCTTGAGGGTGTTATGCTGAGCGAAATAAGTCAGGCAGAGAAAGACAAATATCGTATGTTTGCACGTATAGGAGGATTAGGAGGAACTTAACGGAGGAACAAGGGGGAGAAGAAGGGGAGAAATGGTGGGGGAGAGGGAGAGAGGCAAACCATGAGAGACTCTTGAATGCTGACAAAAACTGAGGACTGATGGATGTGGGGGGGAGGGGGAATGGGCATGGAGGAGGGCACTTGTGGGGATGAGCACTGGGTGTTATGTGGAAACCAACTTGACAATAAACTATTTGTGTAAAAAAATTAAATTTAATTTAAAAAAATTTTAAAAAGACATGATATCAGAATAAAGGGCATTCTCTAAATTTCTGTTTTTTTGAAAAGTTCATTAGTTTATCCTAGGTTTTTTTTCCCTCTCATTTTGCCTTGATCCAGTGAAACTTCCATGGTCAGTAGGACCAGTCTCCAAGCCACCTAACCAGGCAGCCTCTGAGCCCAGGGACCGAGAGAGCCTCTCTCTGATGTGTGATGCACACTTTCACAACAATAGGACCATGAATATAATCAGGCTTTATGTTATGCAACGGTCCGCCTGTACAGAAAGTTTAATTTGGAACTGGGCTTTCTGAGGACAGAACTGGCACATGGTTGGGAATTAGAGCTAAACCTCTAGGAGTCGTAGTGCCCTCAGCAAATATTTCTGAGCTGCTCTCTTCCAGACCCACAGTGGGAATACCCTTCCCAACTCCTCTGAAGCTGGCTATGGCCCCATGACTTGCTCTGGTCAGTGGAGTGTGAGCACAAACACATCTGGGTGGAAGCTTTCGCCAGCGCTTGACTCCTGGCTCTTTTCAGTGCCACCACTCTGAGATAGTGAAAGTGTGTCTTGAGATGGAGTTTCTGTCAGCCTTGATCCCCAAGTGAGCCTATTACTAGACACCCCTCCCCAACCCCGGAGTTCTATGTAAAACCTCATCAAACACGTAGCAGGAACAAGAAAAAACCCTTACAACGAATTAAACTATTGACATTTGGATCCCGGGATAGCTTAGCTCATTCTGACTAGTATCCGATTCCGAAAGCCTTTTTACCTGGATGGCCACACGGTGTCTCCCATCATGTGTTTTTGGCACGGGGAGCCGCCTTCAAACTGTCACCAACACTCACAGTCTTCAACTGTGTGGCTTTCCCCCGAGTTCTAACTAAACGTATTCTAGTCTTTAGCCAGGCATTCCTCTAGGAATGAAAGGGTAAGTCTTGGCAATGGCAAGGGCGCACAAGAATGGTCTCATGACAGCACTGGGAAGAGGGAGGTGCACGTGGAGGACCTCCTTGCTCTGGGTTGGAATGAAAAGGTTAAAAGACTCTGGTATTTCAGTGTTTTATGGGACTTTGAGCAAATCTCCCAAAATGGAAAGGGAAGACCCTTCTTTCTTTAATCCATCCCACATCCTTAATTATGAATGTAATGGCTGGAGCCTGGGAATAGCAAAACAGAGACATGATATTAGTTTGGCTCTCTGACAGCTCTGTGGGGTTGGCATATCACCCCTGAGTTGTCTTCCTTCAGATTTCCTTTATGCAATATGTATATGCTGCTGTTAATTTGACTTTTTTCTTATATGAAGCTAAATCTATCACACGCCATATTTTTTTTACAAATAGTTTATTGTCAAATTAGTTTCCATATAACACCCAGTGCTCATCCCCACAAATGCCCTCCTCCATGCCCATCTCCCCCCTCGCCCCCACATCCATCTGCCCTCAGTTTGTTCTCAGCATTCAAGAGTCTCTCATGGTTTGCCTCCCTCCCTCTCCCCCACTATTTTCCCCCTTCTTCTCCCCCACGGTCCTCCGTTAAGTTCCTCCTAATCCTGATATACGTGCAAACATATGGTATTTGTCCTTCTCTGCCTGACTTATTTTTACACGCCATATTTTTAAAACTTATTTGAGGGGCGCCTGGGTGGCTCAGTCGGTTGACTGTCCAACTTCGGCTCAGGTCATAATCTCACAGTTCGTAGGTTCAAGCCCAACATTGGGCTTTGCATTGACGGAGATAAGTCTATTTCAGATTCTCTGTCTCCCTCTTTCTCTGCCCTTCCCCCACTTGCGCTCTCTGTCGCAAAAATAAACATTTTAAAAATTTTTAATAAAATAAAAATTATTTGAAAAATAATATGTATCTCATCTTTTAAATTTGTTTTTAAGATTATTACTCTTTAAAAATAATGTATATAACTTATCTTAAAAGAGATATAGAGTTATTAGGAGATGTCTTCTTTTCATCAACGGATAAACGCCTGGAGTTTGAGGTCCATGATGTGGGAAGCAGAGCATAAGGAGCCACCTGGGTTCCAGACTGTTCTCCTTCTGGAGTCTGAGGCTCAGCTGGCTCATGAACAGGGTTGGATGAAGGTGGCTAAGGAACTTTAGCTTTGATCATCCTGGTAGGGTTTTGAGGATTTTTGTCACCCAAACTTCTCCTCTCAGTGGGTTGGCATCTCTGAGTCTCTGGCCTGAAACCTCTGAGGAAATGAACCCCATTTCCCTTCCCCCAGGGAAACTGCCCCCAGGGGTAACAGGGACGGATGGATGGAACCCAGGAGAATTGGAGGGCAGTGAAAGTACTCTGTGTGACACCGTAATGATGGACACATGTCATTATGCATTTGGCAAACCTCACAGAATATATGGCACAAAGAGTGAACCCTAATCTGGCCTCTGAAGTCTATGGACTTCAGCTAATAATAGCATTATCAATATTGGCTCACCATACAACAGATGTTAACACATCAGTACAAGATGCTGGTAACAGGGAGACTTCTGGGTGCAGGGGGTGAGGGGGCATATGGAAATTCTATACCTTCTATTCACTTTTTCTGCAAAGCTAAAACTCCAAAAGGTGAAGTCCATTAAATTTAAAAAAGGTTGTTTTTTATACAAAATTTTTTATTAATTTTTTTTTTATTTCTGAGAGAGAGAGAGAGACAGTGTGTGAGCAGGGGAGGGTCAGAGAGAGAGGGACACACAGAATCTGAAGCAGGCTCCAGGCTCTGAGCTGGCTGTCACAGAGCCCGACATGGGGCTCGAACCCACAAACCGTGAGATCATGACCTGAGCCAAAGTCAGATGCTTAACCGACTGAGCCACCCAGGTGCCCCAAAATTAAAAAATGTTAACAGGGTGCTTGAAAAGACAAGCAAAACAAGGTGCAGGTAAGCAGGTGTGCGGTGACAAGATCCAGGTACCCAGTGTAACATTTCTTTCACTTGCAATTCTTTGTAATTCGATGCATTTTAAATTCTATGACCAGGAGCTTTATTGCAGCCAGGATCAACTGAGAACAAGCCTGCAAAATTGGTTCAAAGGCTATCAAAAACACTGTGTACATATCTAAATAAGGTTAAATCAGTATGTCATTTTCAACCCTAACTTGGATGAGAAATGAGGGCCATAAGAGACGACACAAAGGAGGCAAAAAGCCCAGCAGTTTGAGAAAAGCCCTCAACAATAGCTACCGTTTGGCAGCAGAGGCGAGTGGAGTGAGCAGAGACTGAGTATCCGCATCCCACTGGCGCCTCTGATAGTGGGAGAAAGCATGCGAGGTGTAGACTGTCCCCTGGGACCACCCAGCGAAGAGAACCATCCTGTATCACGGATGTCTGAGAACCTGAGGTTCACGCTCTGGGTCCGGTGCGTGCTGTAAGCTGAGAAACGGAGCTGCATCCTTGAGCGTAAGCCAGACGCCTTGACAGATGGCAAGAGCCTTCTCCTCCTGGGCACCCAGTCATCTGAGCAGTGCAGCAGAAGGAGCCGGGCTCCCTGCGCCCAGCTGGTAATCTCCTTATGTCCTGGGGCTTAAGGAGTGATAGCCCTTTGCAACTGTTCTTTCTGAGCAAAGCTTAAAGCGGGGCAGTCTGGTTTAGACCTGTCTATAGCAAGAAAGAAACACAGACAGACTGACAAGTAAGAGGCCGTGGAGGGATCTGAAATGATCATCAACAACGTTGACATGGTCTATATCCCTGGGGCTTCAAAGCGTTTTCTCAGCTATTAAAATTATTAGTATTATTTCTCAATTATTACAGTAACCATATGAGAAAGCAGGAAGGAATCATTCCAATTTTATTTTTTAAAAAGGAGAAAGCAAAAGAAACTACCAAGCAGAGAGCTGCCCAGCACTGTGGTTAGTAAAAGGCAGTACATCCATGAGTCCTGGGCTGCCCCAAACACTTTCTGCCGCTGGGTTAAGATTCGGGTTCTGCCTGCAGAAAGATTTGGGGAGGCAGAAAAGCACTGTGGGCTCAGATGGCTGGGAAGGCTTCCTAAAAGAGGAGAGAGGGAAGGAGGGCTTCCCAGGCACAAGAAGAGAACCACCGACCTGGAGCTGAGAGCTCACGTGGGTGAGGATCTGGAGGCAGCAACTTTAGAAACGGAGGTTAAAGCCACGTGATGAAGGGCTTCGAATGCCAGGCCAGGGACATTTTTTTTTTTTTTTTTTTTTTTTTGCTGTCAGCAAGAAGGCATTCAAGACTTCAGAGCAGAGAGTGATCTGCACAAAACAGATTTTGGGGGACAGATGGACCTGAGGTTCAAGAGAGGCAGCAGAGGGAGAAGCACAGGTAGGATGAGGGGGGGCCAGAGTCACGGGGATGGTGGGGATGAAAGACATTGACAGGGAAGGACGCAAGTGCTCAGATGGATGAAAAACTGATGGTATCATGTCATTAAGTTGAAGATGGAGGTGGATGTGACTGGAAAGTCCTAGCAAGTGATAAGACATGCAGGGCAGATGCTCAGGAGAAAGGTGAAGGGGGAGTTATCTGCGTAGATATGACAATTGCGCTAATAAGAGAGAAGAGCAGGAAAGAATAAGAACAGAACACTGAAATGAGTTCTGCCGCTGCTAAGGCGTGGGGCTGGGAATCAGAGCAAGAACACAGGTGTGAGCAATGGGAAGAGGAGTAGAATGGAGTGAAGGCATCACTTCCAGGAAGCCTTCCCAATCAGGCCGCCGGCTCCAAAGATGCTAGCTCTTCTCTTAACCTTGGGCTTGTCCGCACACACCCCTAAGCTGGGCGTTGGCCCCCAAGCGCACAGCCAGAACCGGGAGGCCCTCTGACCAAACTGGAGATGCTGACCAAACCTGTGACGGTCCAGAGCAAGGTCGTGAAAACCAGAAAGAGGATTTCAGAAAGAAGGGCATGAACAATGAGGAAACCCACAGAGACATTAAGAGCCTGAAGACAGAAGAGAAGAATGGCCAAAGGGGGGCAGTTTCGTGGAGACCTTCAGCGGCAGGACCAAAATGTGAAGGGGCTCAGGAAGGTGTGGATGGCGCCGAAACAAAATCCCAGCACACAGCCTCCTCTTTCAAGAAGTTGTGCAGGGGAGGAGGGGAAAGTTTAGGGGGAAATCATCAATGAGATGATTTCTTTTAGAATACAGTGATCGTGCTCATAACCACACAGAGAGGACAGAGGGAAAACAGAGCAACTGAAGAGAGGAACAGAGAAACTTCTGGGAAAGAGTGGGGTGAGGCATAGGGAGTGGGGAGGCAGGAGACCGCAGGCCCTGGAGCCCAGCAAAGCTGTGCAGGCAGGGAGATGCACACCCCTTGCCAGGCTCCACCCTCACAGGATGGGGGTGAGGTAGGTGACAGTAGTCACTGGGCTATCTGTTCTCTGGAATGCCACAGGGGTAGCCCAGTTAACTGCAGTAGTCTGGACAGACACACTGACAGGATATTCCTCTTATAATTAGATACCCGGAAAGCAACAGGTACTGGGGAGCATATAAAAAGAACAAGAAAAGCTGACAGAAGTAAAGAACTTACCGATGGTTTATTGCCATTATGCTAAGGGTTTTACTTTGGCCATTTTATTCAGTCCTTACAATACTGTTGTAGGTTTTATGAATGGGGAAACTGAGGGCATAAATAAATACTGTGCCCACGCACAGGCTGTGGGCAATGAAGCTGGACACCATGGGATTCCAGAACCGTGATCCTACCTGCTGTGCTTCAGATGGTTTACTGTCTCCCAGGTGAGCTGCTGTGACAGGAGAGATTGGAACCAGACAAGTCACTCCGGAAGCATTCCTGAAGGTGGTGTGTTTAGTACAGGCAGTGTTTCTGTTCAAAAGGAGAAGGATGGATTTCAGGGACGAGACCATGAGATGGCATCTCATTAAAGGGGAGTTACATGTGCAATGGTGTTGAGGCTGGAGAAGACCAATATGAGCATGCAAGTTCCTTACTGATTGCATGGCACTTTGATCCAATACAGAAAACCCCTAGACTCTGTTGTAGGTGCCTCTCACTTTAAGAAAATCTGACATCCATGGGGCGCCTGGGTGGCTCAGTTGGTTAAGCATCTGACCTCAGCTCAGGTCATGATTTCACAGTTCGTGGGTTCAAGCCCTGCATTGGGCTCTGTGCTGACAGCTTGGAGCCTGGAGCCTGCTTCTGATTCTGTGTCTCCCTCTCTCTCTGCCCCTTCCTTGCACATTCTCTCTCTCTCTCTTTCTCTCTCTCTCTCTCTCAAAACTATGAAAATGCTAAAAAAAAAAAAAAAAGCTTTTTTAATATAAAAAAAGAAAAGAAAAAAGGAAAATCTGACATTCAGGGGTGAATGGGTAGCTCAGTTGGTTAAGCATCTGACTTCAGCTCAGGTCATGATCTTGCAGTTTGTGAGCTCCAGCCCTGTATCAGTCTCTGTGTTGACAGCTTAGAGCCTGGAGCCTGCTTCAAATTCTGCATCTCCCTCTCTCTCTGTTCCTTCCTCCCTCATGCACTGTCTCTCTCTCAATTATAAAGAAACAAAAGGAAGGAAGGAAGGAAGGAAGGAAGGAAGGAAAGAAGGAAGGAAGGAAGGGAGAAAGAGAGAAAGAAACAAAGAGAGAAAGAGAGAAAGAGAGAAAGAAAGAAAGAAAGAAAGAAAGAAAGAAAGAAAGAAAGAAAGAAAGAAAGAAAATCTGACGTTTGAAATCCAAACTTAACAAGTAAAGATAATCACTCGCCCAGTGAGCGCCTACTGTGTGCCTGGCACTGCACCAGGAGCTTTCAAAACATGACCTCAAAACCACACAATTTTTCAGAGCAGAGATTATCAGCCATGCTTCTAAACCAGGCATCACAAGTGAAATGTATCCCCCCAACATTTGTATGTTGAAGTCCTCAGAATGTGACTATAATTGGAGACAGGACCTTTAAGGAGGTAATTAAGGTAAAATGAGCTCATTAGGGAGGGCCCTAATCCAATATGACTGGTGTCCAGAGGAGATCAGGACAGGGACACACAGAAGGAAGATGGCCATCTACAGATGAGGAGAGATGCCCTCAGAAGAAACCAAGCCTGCCCACACCTTGATCT
The DNA here is from genome assembly GCF_003009895.1 of Hyaena hyaena. Taxonomy (NCBI): domain Eukaryota; kingdom Metazoa; phylum Chordata; class Mammalia; order Carnivora; family Hyaenidae; genus Hyaena; species Hyaena hyaena. Next base: position 2,240,317 of record NW_024080823.1, on the reverse strand, counting down.
TGCACATCCAGACTCCACAACCATGAGGACATAAACCTCTGGGTGGAGATACGCCACTCAGTGGTATTCTTATGGCAGCCCTGACAGACCTCCACCAGGGAATCAGGGCTGGGGAGCCTAGCTCTTGTCCATGATCACCACCTAGCGAAAGCGGAGATGAGAGCTCGGCCAGTGAGACACCAGAACCTACCCAACAGAGAGACCTTTGTACAGCAAGGTTTGCTCCAGGCCTGTTGAGTGTCAGCTACACTACCTGATTATAATACAATTCATTTCACAAAAGCAACTTGCCCTTCTGGCAACCAGTATTTCAAGCAAAGAAAATTCTACTGATTTTGTAGATGGTGATGTTTCCATAATGAGTTCGGCAATTCTGAGCCCATGCCCATGTTTGCATATGGATAAACTACTGAAAATCTCTGGAAAATGTAAACTAACTTGATTTACTGAAGTGGGGGAAGTGAACTGAATTTTTAAGTAATATCTACTTTCCATGTTATATGGGTTATCTAAAAAATAATCATTTTATGTGTTTGCCTTCTTAACCTCTTTTCACATTCATATTTAATACTCCTTTTGCCCTAACTGCCGGAAATTATCCCCCCTCAAAATGTCCCTATTTACAAATTTTTTAAGTTTTTTTATTAGAGCAGTTTTATTTTTTTCAGGTTTTTATTTAAATTGCAGTTAACATGCAGTGTCATATTAGTTTCAGGCGTAGAATTTAGTGATTCATGAATTACACACAACACCCAGTGCTCATCACAAGTGCCCTCCTCAATACCCAACACCCATCGAGACCATTCCCCACCTGCCTTCCTCCATCAACCCTCAGTTTGTTCTTTTTCATCAAGAGTCCGTTTCTTGGTTGCCTCTCTCTTTTTCTCCCCCTCCTATGTTCATTTGTCTTGTTTCTTAAATGCTACGGTGCAGTTTTAGGTTCACAAAAAATTAAGTTAAAGGTACAGAGATTCCCATAGGCCCTGTGCCCCCCACACATGCACAGCTTGCCCCAGTATCAACATTTCTCACAATGGATGAACCTACACTGGCACATCATAAGCACGCGCTGTCTGTGACTTACAACAGAGTTCACTCCTGGTGTTGTGCATGCTATCAGTTTGGACAAAAGTGTAATGATGTGTATCCACCATTACAGTATCATACAGAAGAGTCTGATTGCCTTCACAATCCCCTGCCTATTCATCGCACCTCTCCCCAGACCCAACCCCTGGCAACCACTGGTCTTTTTACTTTCTCCATAGTTTTGCCTTTTCCAGAAGGTCACACGGGTGGAATCACCCAGCATGTAGCATTTTCAGATTCGTTTATTTCATTTTGTAACATGCATTGAAGTTTCTTCCATGTCTTTTCATGACTTGATAGCTTTTTTTTTTTTTTTTTTAGCATTGAATGATATTGCATTTCTGAATGTACCATAGTCTGGAAACCTATTCACCTACTGAAAGACATCTTGGTTGCTTCTGAGTTTAGGCAATTATGAATAAAGCTGCTGTAAATATCGATGTGTAGTTTTTGTGTGAACACAGTTTTCACCTACTTTGGATAAATACCAAAGAATGCAACTGCTGCATGTGGGGTAAAAGTATACAGAAATGGCTTGGTAAAAAAAAAAAAAAAACAACCACAGAACTATATTCCTGTACTGTTTTGCATTCCCTCAAGCAATGAAGGAGAGTTCTTACAGCTCCACATCTCTGCTAGAATGTGGAGTGTTTTTAAAAAATGTTTATTTATTTTGAGAGAGAGAGAGAGAACAAGCAGGGGAGGGGCAGAGAAAGAGAGGGAAACAGAGAATCCTAAGCAGGCTCCAAGTTCTCAGCGCAAAGCCCAGGGAGGGCTCAAGCCCCTGAACCATGAGATCAGGACCTGAGCCGAAATCAAGAGTCAGATGTTTAAACGACTGAGGCACCCAGGAGTCCTTCTGCTAGCATTTGGGGTCTTTGGAGTTTTGAATTGGGGTCATTCTGATAGATGTTGTAGTGGTATCTTGTTTTAATGTGCATTTCCCTGGTGACATATTACTTGAAGCATCTTTCAAATGCTTGTTTACATATGAATATCTTCTTTGGTGAGGTGTCTTTTAAGGTCTTTGGCCCATTTCTTAATTGGGTTGTTTGTTTTTTTATTGTTGAGTTTTCCCATTTGTATTTTTAATTTTTTTTTTTTTAATTTCTGAGAGAGAGACAGTGTGAGCAGGGGAGGGTCAGAGAGAGAGGGACACACAGAATCTGAAGCAGGCTCCAGGCTCCGAGCTAGCTGTCAGCACAGAGCCCGATGCGGGGCTCGAACCCACAAACCGTGAGATCATGACCTGAGCCGAAGTCAGACGCTTAACCGACTGAGCCACCCAGGCGCCCCTCCCATTGGTATTTTTAATACGACTTTCTTTCTATTTAAAAACTTAAAACGCATATTATAAAAGTATCATACACACAAGACAATAAAAATCCAAACAGTATAGAGGGGAACAAACTGACATAGAAATGAGCCTCTCTCATTTTGGCGCTTGCAGTGGTTTTTTCCCTTTGTGATACTATGGTATTTTGCTCTTAATATCTTTTTTAAAATAGTTATTTATTTATTCTTGAGAAAGAGAGACAGAGTGTGAACAGGGGAGGGGCAGAGAGAAAGAGGGAGACACAGAATCTGAAGCAGGCTTCAGGCTCCTAGCTGTCAGCACAGAGCCCGATGAGGGGCTCTAGATGTGGGGCTTGAACTCACTAACCACGAGATCATGACCCAAGCTAAAGTCAGATGCTCAACCCACTGAGCCACCCAGGTACCCCTGCTCTTATTATCTTTAAAGAAAACATGGATTGACAGATACAAATGTCTGCAGACATCCAAATACTTTTAAAAATAAAGGGGAGAAGAGCTTCTCCAAAGTGGCCACTAGGTGGCAGAAGTCAACTAAAATATGCACTATGAAGGCCCGCCATCTCAATTGCTCTGGGAAACTTCTCCCTTTTTAGAAAGAAGTTCATGTAAGAAAGGCAGGATTCTTCCAAGTTCCTACCCTCAAATAAAACATCCCCTCCCCCAGACCTCTTGCTTCCACTTCCTGGGGCCATTTCAGACTGTGCGAGAGTGGAGAAGGGAGGAGGAACATCTCACCTCCCCTGAGGGCAGGACAAGGCTATAAAGGCAGTTCTTTCAAAGGGAAAGGACAAGACAGACATGCTCTGTCACATTCAGCATTTCCAGAGGTCTCCGGGCCCCTGTACAAATGGGCCTTCCACTCTACTTCAGATACCACGTTTCCCCCTCCAGTCCTACCAAGCTAAAGGTGTCGCCCGTGAAAGAGTAGCTCTTGGTGCAGGCCCACCTCTGGCCCAGGAAGGAGGAAACTTCTGAACAGCCTCCGGACTAGCTGAAAGAGTGAGTTAGCTCAAGTCACAATTTCCAGGATCTTTTTTGTGCCTTGGTCTGTGTTCATTGTACGTAGTAAATGCTCAATAAAGACCTATTATTTTGACTTGATTTCAACACCACATTCCTAAAGCACTGAAGGAGTAACTTCCCACTCATTAGATGTTCCTTAAGTTAACACCAAGTGCTTAGCAGCAGAATAGGTCTTACAGATTTGAGAACATTCTCTATACTTTTCTTCATGACCAAAATATTTCAAGATTCTAAGAAACTGAGAACAAAAGTAGTCGAGTGAGTAAAAGAGGAAAATATGTTTACATAAGAAAAATAAATAAATATGAACAATGCTTTAATCCAAGAATTTTGCTCCCAGAAATTTATTCTAAGAAAATATTTCAAGAGGAAAAAAAAAAAAAAACCTACAAAAAGAAAAGGAGAAAGTAGAAATACAAACTTACAAATCCAACATTTGAGTAATAATTAATTATAACATTAATTTACTAGATCATTATCTATAGTGAAAATAATTTTGAAGACTATGCAAAATGATAGGCACACATTATAGGTTTACAAGCTTTTTTAGACATGAATATAGTTGGGATTACTATAGGCAAAGCAGACTAAGCAAGAAAATATTTCTCCATAACAAAATGCCAATAGTAAGACCCAGAAGTTGACCCAAACATTCTGTTTTCCTAACAATTACCAGAATTCCATCTCTCAATCCCAATCTCATGTCACCTACAAATGCGATAAAATGTCACACTATGGCTATCTATTTATTGCCTTTGTGTTTTAGAGTTGTCATAGCAGGAAATTTATTTTAATAAAATTATGAAACTTTCCTTTAGGAATTAAAGTATATTTTATTCATTTTGAAACCACAGTGATATAAAGTTACTCTCAACTATGCTACCACGATGTTCACATTTTGCTTCAAATTTTCAGTCTGTTAATAAAATGCCTATAAACATATAAATGTCCTTCTCGTGCAAGATAAGGAGCAGGTCTACCCACGGAAGGGTCCACATTCTTTTGACAGTCATAATGGAGCACATTCCCCCAAGGACAAAATAAGCTATTTATGGCAATGCTTATATGAGACAATGAGTGACCCTCAAACTCATACTTTGAAAAAGGGGAAAAGAGATACTCTTCTACTTAGTTGCATGGACTTTGGCAAGGAAACTGAGCTTCCTTGGACTTGGTCCAGAAACTTCAACCCCAGAACCTCCACAAAGACGAAAGGGCAGCAGAGGTTGATTAAGCCCAACAGAAAGATCTATTTCCCCGCTGGCTCACAGACACAGTTTCTGACCCCACAAGCTTTCACAGTATTCAGAGCGGGAGGAGTAGACGAGTTTTGCAGCTTAACGAAAATGAGCCGACAACCTTAAGGGGTCCTCTGTGCCTTTTCCATGGATCATCATTAGATCAGGAGCTGAAAGGGGCAATTCTTTCACCAGAGTCTGTTCATTTCACCCTAAAAACATTTTGCTCTAAAACATGGAAAAAGAGGGGTCCCTAGGTGGCTCAGCTGGTTAAGCATCCCATTCTTGGTTTTGGCTCAGGTCATGATCTCGCATTCACGAGTTCAAGCCCTGTGTCGGGCTCTCTGCTGACAGCTCAGAGCCTGGATGGAGCCTGCTTCAGAGCGTGTGTCTCCCTCTCTCTCTCTCTGCCCCTCCCCTGTTTGCGCTCTGTCTCTCTCTCTGTCTCTCTCTCTCAAAAATAAATAAACATTAAAAATTTTTTTAACATAGATATTAATGTGTGTCAATCAGAGGATTCCTTCACATATATATCATATGTTATATATATGTAAATATATACTTCTGAAATATGTGTGTGTACGTACTTGTAAAAAGCTATTATTTTAATGAGACTGCCCATCAGAAGCTTTGTGATAATAGAATGAGGTGGAATCGGTCAGATTTGGTCTTCCAAGATAATAGACTGTCACTGATCATCTTAAAAGCTCATTTTAGAGTATTAATTTTTCATCTCCACCTGTCTCAAAAGAACGTATTTTGAAATACAATGAAAAAGAGAAGAGTATAGAAAAGTATGCATATGTATAGTAAAAATATGTACACTGGGCAGAAAATCAGAGTTTTTAAAGAAAATGAATTAATTTGGAGAAAATGAAGTTCAAAAAACAACACATATTATAACACATGTCCTCTTACAATGCCTATGAATTTAATATGAAAGAGATACTTAGCACAGTACTTTAAAGCTTATTTGAGATGGCAGATAATTTGCAAATGGGAATGAGAAGCCAGGTGCCTATCCCAGTAAAGAGATTTCTGTATGAAAAAAAAAACACACACACACACAAAACACAAAAAACAAAGGACCTATGTGCAAATAAATAATCACCCATGTTAAATCAAGGGGTCAAAGACCAGCTTGGCAGCTGGAACAAAGGCAAATCTGTCATCAAAACTCTTTGCCCTTCTTTCCTAAAGTAAATTTGGAGCTAATTAGCTTTCAAGACTTTTCCGGGATTTTTTTTCCACAGTGAAAAGACAAAGAAACACACTCAAGATAAAAAACAGATGTTGCAGTTTACTGGTCATTTGTCCATGTACATTATATATTTACATGTCACTGTGAAAGCCGTAGTTTGGCCAAGCTCCAAATGTATGAGGTGACATGGATACTGTGGATCTTACTCTACTCCGTGTGCCAGATGCCCAGTCTGGCCTGGCCGGACTCTACCTGGGCTGAGCTATATTTCCTTATGTGTTAGATGCTCCTTATTGTGGTTGCCTTTGGTTGTCGCGTCCAGATTTCCAACAATCACAGGGACTGTACAACTTACGGTCGCTTACATTGATACTAGGCCTACCCACATTCATCACCATCTCTTTCCTGTCAAGTCATGAATTTTGGTTACTCAAAACCTGGCTTTGAGAATACAGGAAGAAGACAATACAGCAATCATTTCCCAACACAGATGTCAGAGAAAACCCAGCCAAAACAGAAATAAACAGATAAGCAGAATATACCTAAGGTTTTTAAGGACCTCTGTACAATTTCTTTTAGATCTCAAACCCACATTTACCTTTGGTTGCTAAATCATAAAGTTTCTACTCCATGACAACACACAGATGCATTAAAATATAAGGTCTCTATGCATGTAAGAGCCCTGGTCAGTAGTTGACTTTAAGATTTCAAAATACTAGAGGTCCTTGAGGAGTTGTGGACTGGAAGGAAAGGACAGAAACAGAGTATTTCTAGACAAAATGTACTGGAATAAATGAATTCATATTTGAATAAATATATTATTTAGGGTCTAGAACTGCCCTCAAAATTTTAAATGAGGTGCACCTAAAGGCACTACAGGACAATTCTCCTAGTAAGCCATTTGTACACCAAGTTTACACACAAGCAGTTCTTCCCTTTAAAATCTGTTGGGGTGTGGGGCCCTTGGGTGGTTCAATCGGTTCACTGGATAAGCCTCAGCCTCTTGATTTAGGCTCAGGTCTTGAGATCAAGCCCCTCGTTGGGCTCAAGATTCTCTCTCAGTCCCTCTGCCCCTCCCTCTCTCCCTCAAAAAATAATAAACAAAAACAAAAACACAAAAACCAAAAAGCAAAAAACGATCCGGCTGCTGAGTGTTTCTGAGGAACAAACATGGTACCCCACATCATGGAGTCGTTCTAGAACAGAGGGCTTTTCGTAATTTTTCTTTTCTTGTCCAGTGTTCTGTCTTCTCCTAGGAATCTATCTAGAGTTCCAAAATTTACAAGGTCTGAAAAATTTAAATTTGGTCTGCTCAGCTGGCATCCATTCCCCTCATAATCTTCAGCAGAAAAGAGTCTGTGATTTCCTTCTGTAGTTTCAGAGGACTCACTGGAATGTATTCTTGAACACACATAAAGCTTTACACTATAACTCACCCACATGTAGTCATTCCCCTTACCCCCAGAGGATGCGTTCAACCCCCCCCCCCGCCCCCCAGTAGATGCCAGAAGCCCGGGATAGTACCCAATCCTGTGTATACTAAGTTTACTCCTATACACACATACTATTAAGTTTAACTTAGAAATCAGGCACAGGAGAGCGTCTGGGTGGCTCAGTTGGTTAAACAACTTCGGCTCAGGTCATGATCTCACGGTTCGTGGGTTCGAGCCCTGCCTCTGTGCTGCAGTTCAGAGCTTGGAGCTTGCTTCTGATTCCGTGTCTCCTCTCTCCCTGCCTCTCCCCTACTCTCTCTCTCTCTCTCTCTCTCTCAAAAATAAGCAAACATATAAAAAAATTTTTTAAGAAATTAGGCACAGTAAGAGATTAAACAGCAATACCTCGGAATCAAATTGAACAATTATAACAAGATACCATAACAAAAGTTCTATGAACATAGTCTCTCTCTCTCTCTTAAAACCTCGTGTTTCTTTACAGGGCTGGTTCAATATTCGCAAATCAATCAATCTGATACATTACATCAACAAAAGAAAACATAAAAACCTGTTGATATCGATCCTGTTAATAGATGCAGAAAAAGCATTTGACAAAATACAGCATCCCTTCTTAATAAAGACCCTAGAGAAAGTCGGGATAGAAGGAACTTACTTAAACATCATAAGAGCCATCTATGAGAAGCCCTCAGCTAACATGATCCTCAATGGGGAAAAACTGAGAGCTTTCCTCCTGAGATCAGGAACATGACAGGGATGTCCACTCTCACCACTGTTGTTTAACATACTGCTGGAAGTCCTAGCATCAGCCATCAGACAACAAAAGGAAATCAAAGGCATCAGAATTGGCAAAGAGGAAGTCAAACTTTCACTCTTCGCAGATGACATGATACTCTACATAGAAAACCCGACAGACCCCACCAGAAGCCTACTAGAACTGATCCAAGAATTCAGCAAAGTTGCAGGGTACAAAATCAACGTACAGAAATC
>NW_024080823.1:2207629-2230291 GCF_003009895.1 Hyaena hyaena | reverse complement strand
GGGCATGGAGGAGGGCACTTGTGGGGATGAGCACTGGGTGTTATATGGAAACCAACTTGACAATAAACTATCTGTAAAATAAATAAATAAATAAATAAATGTGCTTTAATACCTACAAAAAAAAAAAAAAACCCTCGTGTTTTTCTGTACTCACTCCCCTCGTGATGACGTGTGATGAACCGCCTCCTGAGGAGCAGGAGTGAGGCCAGTGACTTGCATCCTGACTTTGCGTGGGAGGCAGAGTTGGGCTGCTATTGGCGTCTTGCAGATTCGGCAGGAGGATGGGCTGTTCAGGTGGCCTGTGACCGCGCATTCCCGAAACTGCAGAAGCGAAACTGCAGATAGAGGGAAAGGCCGCTGGAGTCAACTTCTATTCTATTGTTGTAAACTCGGAGGCGAGAGGGAGAAATTGTCATACCTCTGTTTTGGACTGCTTTCGCTATTCCTAAAGTTTATGCACAAAGATCACATGAAAGGGGTTGGTGGAATGCTTTACCCGGAGCCTCGTTTCCAAGCAGTTAGGAAGCAGGCATTCCTTTATAGTCAATCCAGTGCATGATGACCTTCTTGATGACCTTCTTTTCTCCCACGCACCCTCCTGAGGCACCCCCCACCCCCGCCCTCATCTCCATCCACTCCACACAATCTTCTTGTTGCAGCCTCCTGCTTCCCCACGTGGTCCTCTTGGACAGGACTTATATATAAGGCTCCAGACAGCTCTGTCCCTGTGTGGCCCACTGTGGTCAACAGGAAATACTCAGGAATCCTAGGCCTTGATGTTCCCAGGGCAGCAGCAGGTGCCTGACTCCTGGTTAGTGAACCTACTTCTCACCCTCTGCATTTCCTAAGAAGGTTCAGACCCCATTCCAAATGTTCCCCCAACTTCAGAGTGACCCCATAGAAGCTCCTTTCTCTAGCTTTGGGCAGGCAAGGGACAAACGTGGAGAAGCCATGGTGTGACTTCCCCTCTTCTCACTGCACTCTGATACCCCGTTTCTGCGAGTTTCTTTTTTAATTATTGTAACATATATAACCTAAAAATACGTCATTTTTAAGTATACAGTTAAATTACATTCGCCTTGTTGTGCAACCATCACCACCAGCCATCTCCAGAACTGTTTCATCTTCCCAGACTGAAACTCTGTACTCATGAAATGATAACTCCCTAACTCCTTGCCCCTCAACTCCTGACACCACCATTCTATTTTCTGTTTCTATCAGTTTGACTTCTCTACCTACCTCTTATAAGTGGTGTCATATAGCATCTGTCCTTGGTGCCTGGCTTATTTCACTTAGCATAATGTCTTCCAGGTTCATCCATGGTGTAACATGTGTCAGAATTTCCTTCCTTTTTAAGGCTGAATAATATTTCATTGTACAGGCATACTACATTTTTTCATCCATCCGAATTTTTGTGGACACTTGGGTTGTTTTCCTTTTGGTTATTATGAATACTGTTACTATGCACATAGGTATACAAATATTTCTTCTGATGCTCCCTTTATATCCTTGATCTTTTCTATATTTTGCCGATGTCAATTCAGTCTCATATTTATTTTGGCATTCAATGTCTATTACGTTAGTGCTTTAGTCAAACTTTAGACAGGAAGAAACCATCTTAACATTCTGCTAGAATAAGACCCAAAGGTAACCTTAGACCCTTTCTAAGTTCCTGTAACTTTAATTTTACCAGACAGGGCTTGTCTCTCAGTGATGGTTTTCCCTCAGATGCTCCTGACTTCATTTTCTAGTGAAGGTTTCGATACAGACTGGTCTCAGTAAGCACTTCCAAAATGTAATCCAAATGTTAACATGTGACCCAGAAATTCCACTCTTAAGTATCAACCTGGGAAATAAGAAAATGTGTCCACACAAAAACCTGTAGATAAATGTTCATAGCAGAATTATTCGGAATAGCAGAAAATTGGAAGCAACCCAAATGTCCGTCAACTAACTGATCGACTGATGGACAAAATGTGGTATATCCAGTGAATGAAATACTGCTCAGCAATAAAAACAATGAAGTAGTGATCTAAGCTATGACATAGACAGATGTCAAAAACATTATACTAAGTAAAAGAAGACAAATGAAAAAGGTGACATATTGTAGGATTCCATTCATATGAAATGTCTAGAAAAGGCAAATTGATGGAGACAGAAAGTAAATTAGTGGTTGCCAGGGCTTGGCAGTGGGAAGAGGGAGTGACCACAAATGGGACAGAAGGCTTCTTTCTGGGGTGATGAAAGTTCTAAAATTAGATTGTGGTGATGACTGCACAACTCTGTAATTTCACTAAAAATCATTTACTTAAAATGGGTGAATTTTGTGATATATCAATTATAACTCAACAAAGTTCTTTCTTAAAAATATAATGCAAGTATTTAACAAGTATAGTTCATGACATAATCAAAACACAATCTTAGTTAATTATTGCATTGAATTAAAGGCTGAAAATTTCTATGGCAAGATGCTCAGAGTGGCTCTCTGACATTTAGACTATACTATTCTTTGCTTTTGCTTATGTGTATTTTATAAACGTTCTTTATTGAACATATGACTTTCCTAACAACAAAAGCTGTGTGTGTGTGTTTTAAATTAAAAGCATGAGTGGGGCACCTGGGTGGCTCAGTTGGTTAGGCATCCAATCCTTGGTTTTGGTTCAGGTCATCATCTCATGGCTTCTTCGTGGGTTCGAGCTGCACATCTGGCTATGCGCTGGCAGTGTGGAGCCTGCTTGGAATTCTCTCTCTCTACACCTCCTCCACTTTCACTTTCTCTGTCTCTTTCAAATTAAATAAATACACTTTAAATTAATCAATTTATTAATTCATTAAGAGCATGGGTGAATTTGTTTATTTACTTTTTTACTTATTTATTTACTTACTTATCGCAATGGGAGAGACTTTTCAAATAAGACAAAAACCCACAAGCCTAAAGGCACTCTGCCAATTTGCCATATAAAATGTTAACATTTCTCTGTCACAAAAACTAAACCCAAACAAAACCAATAACTACACACAAAGTTAAAACACAGAGGACATATTGCGGAAAGCATTTGCAAGCACAATGACAGACAAAAGAGAGTTTCCTTCATTTACAAAGCCTCGCCAAATTAGTAAGAAAAAAAGTTGAACCCAGTGAGAAAATGAGTGAAGAATATGAACAAGTAATCCACGGAAAAACAAATAACTGCCATTTCTACATATAAAAAGATGTTCAGGGGCGCCTGGGTGGTCCAGTCAGTTACGCATCCAACTTCAGCTCAGGTCATGATTTTGCAGTCTGTGGCTTTGGGCCCTGAGTCAGGCTATGCACTGACAGCTCAGAAGCTTGAGCCTGCTTCAGATTCTGTGTCTCCCTCTCTCTCTGCCCCTCTCCCGCTTGTGCTCTCTCTCACTCTCAAAAACAAATAAACATTTAAAAATTGTTTTAAATAAATAAATAAATAAATAATTTTTTTTTCAAATAAAAGGATGTTCGATTTCTTTCACATTTTGGTGAGGGTACAGATTTGTGCAACATTTTTCGAGGACAATTTGACAAAATCTACTAATACTTTTTTGAACTGTGGTTCTAGGGGAGCCCAAGTGGCCCAGTCGGTTAAACATCCAACTCTTGATTTTGGATGGTGTTGTGATCTCACAGTTCATGATTTCAAGTCCCATGTCAGGCTCTGCACTGACAATGCAGAACCTGCTTGGGATTCTGTCTCTCCTTCTCTCTCTCTGCCCCTCCCCACTCTCTCTGTCTCTCACTCGCTCTCAAAATAAATAAATAAAAACTTAAAAAAATACATGTGTGGTTCTATATATGTATGGCTTGGCACTTCCACACCTAGGACTTTACACCATAGGTTATTCCAGCAAAAATATTCTCCGAGAGACGAAAGTGTATGCTCTTTGCAATGTTGTGCTAGTGAAATACTAGAAGCCTAAATATCCATGAGTAGGAAATAAGCTAAATAAATTATGACCTTACCAATGGATCCTGTGCACCCTTAGAAAGTATTAGATCTAGATGTGCCAATATGGAAATATTCCTAAGGATGATGAAAAATGAGAAGTGAAGAGTAAAAACGCATATTGTATAAATGTTAAAACACACACACATATTTGGGAGAATGTAAACATGATTATCTTTGGAAACAGGAACCGAGGTACTGCTGGGAAGGAAGCCTATGTACTTTTCATTTCTAACTTTCTACGCTGTTTTGCCTCTTTCAAGCCTGTGCCTGCATTTTTTTTTTAATGGCCAGAGAGGTGAGCTAGACGATGGGATGATGAACCATTTTTGTTTTCTTTCTTACGTTTCCATATTAAAAATAACTTTAAAGGCTTTTGTTATTTGAACAGGTGATTATTTCCGGCTGGACCTCGCGTCGCAGACGTGCCAGATGCAATCAAATAGGATACCAGATGCAGCCAGGGATGCAGCCGCAGCACGTACGTGGGAGGCGTCCTGAGCGTCCTTTTCCCCGGCTCCCGGGTCACCCCCGCGGCGGGCTCGCTGCGCCCCGCCGCCCGCGGTCGGACTTCTGCGGCCGGATGGGTTGTGCGCACGCGCGAGGGAGGATCGCGGGCGCAACTGGGACCAGCGTTGGCAGGGGAGCCCCGCATGCGGGGGGGGACGGGGCGGGGAGGCGGGGAACGGGGCGGAGCGGGACGGGGCGGAGCGGGGCGGGGCGGGGCGGAGCGGGGCGGGGCGGGGCAGGCGGGGTGGGGGAATGGGGCGGTGGAGACTGCGCGCCATCCCGCACCTCCGGCTCGTTTAGAAGCTCCTTCAGCCTTCCTTCCAGTGGTTTCCCTTCCCACGCCAGAATGTCTTACCTACGCCCACCCCCCCCAACGGGTACCCCCTACTATAAGTAATAAGCACGTGCGGAGACGGCGGGGCCCTTTTATTGTGTGTGTCTCTCCAGGTGGGTGGGTGTGGCTTTTGCGATGGTAAAAATCTGTTGAAGACGATGGATAAGTCACGGATCCAGGCCTCTCTGTGTGAAGGCGCGGTGCCTGTCGGATTCTAGAGAACTTTCCGTCAGGGTAACTGACCCTCTCCGTGCATGGAACAGAGAAGCGACGGAAACACAAGGAGGTGGCAGGTGAGGGGACTTGAAGGCCACCTTTCTTGGGTTCGCAGGGTTGAGGCAGAGGGACAGAAGGGAGGGGCAGCGGGCAAGGGAAGGAGAGGCAAAGAAGAACAGCTGCTGTGCGCATGCTCGAGGTCTAAACCATAGTCTCCAGTGTGTCTTTAATCTGTATAGATGTGCCATGTATCAGCTGTCCCCTCCATCTTGCTGATTTTATAATTTTCTCACGCTGCATCAATATGCATACCTCCACACCGGAAGCCAGAAAAGGTGCGGGGACACTACCTCCCTTCCCAGGCACTAGATGGCAGAAGCTGCCAGGAAATCTTTTCAGTCACAGCCTCACTCCGCAAACTGCCCGAGGTGGGAAAGGTCCACATCCGATTGTGGCCCCTGTGACTTAAGTGTCTCAAACCCTATCACCCAGTTGCTCCTCTACTGAAGTTCTGACTCACGGTAGGAAGGAAACACACACACACACATACACACACACACACACTGTTAAATTCCATTTGGGTCTCACTAGACCACTATTCCATCGGCTCTTTTAGATCCGCTATATTCCCCCAGGTGTTGTCTAGAGGGGGGTGTTTCTTGGTGGGGCTGTGCGCTCCTGAGCACTATTTGCTTCTAGACAGGACGAATGCTCTCCGTTTCAGCTCTGAGAACCAGAGTTTATTCAGGATGGAGGGTGGATACAAAGGGGTGGAGCGGGGGGGACTGGGGCACAAAGAGAGGAAACTGGTCCCCATTCTTTAGCTTGCTCCCCATTCCGGCCTCCTTTTAACACAAAGGCAGGCAGTGCTGGCAGACGTTGGAGGGTCTGTACCGAGGCCTTTGACTTCCTGATTCCAGGATGAACTCTCCGAAGCCTTTATCAGGATTTGTCCAACAACCTCCATTGCTCGTCTTTTGACCCAATGCTTGCTCTTCTCTGATGTGGGTCCCTCACTACGGTTTCCCCAGTCTTGGTCATGCCTCCGCCTCTGTCATCTTCCAGAGACTCCCACGTGGGCTACTGTGTGCCCACGATGACTGTCCCCACTGAATCTTGTGACAGTTCACAGTTCATCTATCACCATTTCGGCTAACCCCCTTGAACATCACACCCCCTTTGGGACCTAATAATTCAAACAATCAGGCTTCTTTTGAGTGTCACCACTGAATCTCGACATCATACGGCTCCAGGAGATCCCACCATTTGCTGTTAGTCAGTGAACCCCTATGTTCCTGTTGGGGAATTCAGAATAAGACTAGCTTTCAAAAGGACAAGCACAGGGGTGCCTGGGTGGCTTGGTCACTTAAGTGTCTGATTTCAGCTCAGGTCATGGTCTCATGGTTAGTGAGTTCAAGCCCCGCATTGGGCTCTCGGCTGTCAGCACAGAGCCCACTTCAGATCCCCCGTCCCCCTCTCAATGCCCCTACCCCGCTCATGCATGTGCGTGCACTCTCTCTTTCTCTCAAAAATAAACATTAAAAACTGATTCCTTCAAGGAAATGTTAAAATATACATATACAGGGGCGCCTGGGTGGCTTAGTCGGTTAAGCGTCCGACTTTCGCTTAGGTCTTGATCTCGCGGTTCGTGGGTTCGAGCTCCGCGTCGGGCTCTGTGCTGACTGCCAGCTCAGAGCCTGGAGCCTGTTTCAGTCTGTGACTCCTTCTCTCTCTGACCCTCCCCTGCTCACGCTGTTTCTCTCTCTCTCTCTCTCTCCTAGAAATAAATTTAAAAAAAACATTAAAAATTTTTTAAAAATATACATATAAAATATATAAATATGCATATACATATAAAACATGTATATTTTTTTATATTTTTATTTATTTCTAGGAGAGAGAGAGAGAGATAGCGTGAGAAGAGGAGGGTCAGAGAGAGAGGGAGTCACAGACTGAAATAGGCCCCAGGCTCTGAGCTGGCAGTCAGCACAGAGCCTGATGTGGGGCTCGAACCCACGAACCGCGAGATCATGACCTAAGCGAAAGCCGGACGCTTAACCGACTAAGCCACCCAGGCGCCCCATAAAACATGTATATTTTAAGATTTCTTTATATGTATTTTTCTGATTATATCATTTTCTTTGATATATATGATAGATTATAAATAAACAACCATGTTTAAAAAGAAGACTCCTATAGTATGTCTTAGCTAAAAACTGCCCAGAAGTATAGACCGTTAAATGACTGGGTCTTCAGTTAACAGGGGTCCAAAGATGTCACGAACACTTGGATGAAGTGCTCGAATGTGATCATCGGTATGAATGATGGCTGCTTCCCATGTTAACGAACGTGTATTTGCGTTTCCATGACACCAACGAGCCAGAGGGCACTGGTTTACAGGTTGCCGCTGTGGCTCCAGAGTAGTGTGTTGAGCTCCCTGTCTGAGATCTCCTGCGGTGGAAGAGAAGGGCTGGAAGTTTTCCCTGGGAGGAAGTATGAAGAAGAGTCAGGGAACGGTCCTTTCCTGGGGTTTCTGAGAGAGTGCTCTGCGTACCGAGGGAAACCAGGGTAAGTCTACTTTCATTCTGGTGCTTTTGTACTCAAAATCCCTGGCTTCCCATTGCCTAAACAGCATTTCCGAAGTGAGTGCCACACAATGTGCTGTGGAAAAGAGGTTCCACCTGTTAAATCAGTACTTCTCAAACTTTCATGTGTATGTTAGGCCCCTTGGGATCTTGTTAGATGAAGACTGTGATTCTAACTGGGGTGGAGGGTGAGATTCGGCTCCTGTCGAGCTTCTGGTGGTGCCGATGCTGCTGGCCTTCAGACCCTGCTCTGAGTTAGCAAAGGGCCAAAGCTTGTTAAATACATGCATATTTTTTAAAGGAACTTTAATGCCTCTAATGTGTTCGCATGCGCTGTAAATCTCCGAGAGGAATAAACAGAATATAGTGTTTCCTAAACAACTTTACTCTTGGAATCCTTTTTTCACCGGGCATCTCTGAGGAACACATTTGTAGAAATGCTAGCCTGACTGATAAAGTCACGTGCTGGCATTCCAGGTATGGCCTTCCAGCACTTTCCTGCTGGCCCCGTTCTCCCCTCCTACAGACTTCCAGTTCCTAACCAAAGGTTCGGAAAGTTGTCACTTCTATAATCAGTCCCCATGGTCTTTCCTACATCACTCGTCCCCACCTGCATTTCCCCCTTTCCCTTCCTGCTTCCTGGTATGACTCCGCATCCTCCCCTCTACCTCTTAAACTCCAGCATGCATGAGAATGCCCCCCAGGGACCTTGGTAAATGCAGATTCTTTGGCCCCCACACCCTGAAACTCTGATTTAGGAAGTTGTGCTTCTAACAAGCTCCCAAGTGACACTGATGTTGCCTGTCCAGCAACCTCACTTGGAGGAGAGTGGCCTTAGAGACAGAATCTCCCTCTGCAGAAAGACTTCCTTCCCCCACTCACCTTGGAATTCTGAAATACTTACCAGTATTTCAGAGGACGGGAGTCTCCTTTTTCTTGAATGTGTTTTATTTCCCCATGAATCCATAAGCATCTTGGGAGAAGGAACAATGCCTCATTCTTTTTTTTTTTCTAAGTTGTCTAGTTCAGTATTTTGACTACATGAACAGCAAGTGAAGGTTGGCCACCTAGGACACAGGCGCTTGAGCACTGAGGCTGTCTGTAGTGGCTGCCAGGGCCTGTGTGAGTCTATAATCCCCTGCTCTGGCCAACTTCCCCCTTCTTTCTCCAACCTGGGCCTCAATTGGCTGGACTCTTGGATCTCTTCCTGGCCTTCATAATGATGGGAGCTCCCTGGGTAAAGACGATAGCCTAGTTCATCATCAAATTAGTTTCCTCCTTTGGACACCTGTATTTGTATTGCCCACACCCTTGGCCTGGGCATAGACCCTTGCATTTCACCCCTTTGCCATATATCCTGGACACTGGTGCTTGCTCTTCTATTTACTTCCTCCCTTCAGCTCCTGCAGGATTTCCATCCTCTGAACACTAGCGTTACGTGTTGGAATGTTCTTGTAATCATAACCCTTGTATTCACTTCTTTTGTGGCATCCTTCTTGTGTTCTGACATCATGTCACACGTATTCAGTCATTAACTCAGAATTTTCCCTGGCTTTCTGATAGCCATATTTGTTCATTCTCATTCATTCATTCTCACTCTCGCTCTTGCTCTCCCTCACACTCCTCATCCCACCGCCCATCCATTCCTCACTCCTAGCTGAACTCCAAGAAATGGACTAACATAGACTTGGTTCTCAACCTGACTTGCAAATCTCCATCACTTTGTCCTGATTCCTACAATGTACACAAACTTAACTACATGCAGACAGAGCACCTGGGTCGCTTAGTCGGTTGGGCGTCCAACTTCGGCTCAGGTCATGATCTCACAGTTCGTGAGTGTGAGCCCCATATTGGGCTCTGTGCTGACAGCTCAGAACTTGGGACCTGCTTTGGATTCTGTGTCTCCTTTTCTCTCTACTCATCCCTCACATATGTTCTGTCTCTCTCAAAAATAAATAAACATTAAAAAATTTTTAAAAACCTACATGCTGTTACCTAGAAAAGTCTGGATATGCTTCCATTTTAATAAAATTCTGCCCCTTGCCACTTGGATGTATCTCTGGGTGCCAGAGATAGCTAGAGTGAAAAATATGCAAGACCCCTGACAAACATTCATCCATCCTCTGTACTTGGCATGACAGGCTATGTAAAGAATAAATCAGCCTTCAAAGACCTTACAATTTAGAAGGAGAGGCAAGGCAGATAACCACAAAGAACGTGATACATTCCATGAACAAAATACAAATCAGGTAGTGGAAAAAAAATTCAAAAGAAGGAATTTTATGGACTGAATTGTGGTTCCTCCTCAGCTCCATCCCCAACAAGATGGGTATGTTGAAGTTCACACCCTGGTACCTCAGAGTGTGACCTTATTTAGAAATAGGGTCTTTGCAGATGTAATTAGTTAAGATGAGGTTCTTCTGGAGTAAGGTGGGCTCTGTCCAATATGACTAGTATCCTTAGGAAATGGGGAAATTTGAAGACAGACATGCATGGAAGGAAAAGGCCATGAGAAGATGAAGAGAGAGATTGGGGACGATGCTTCTACCTACCAAGAAACACCAAAGCTTGCCAGGACGCCATCAGAGCCAAGAGAAAGGCATGGAACAGATCCCTCCTCACAGACCATGGAACAGATCCCTCTTCACAGACCATGGAACAGATCCCTCCTCACAGCTGCTGACAGCTTGATCTTGGACTTGTAGCCTCCAGATCTGGGAGACAATGAATTTCAGTTGTTGAACCTTCTTGGTTTTTGGTGCTTGATGGCAAACCTAAGAAACAAGATTTCTTGTCACAGGCTATTAAAGAAGATTTCATTAGAAATGAAGATGACAAAGGGGCGCCTGGGTGGCTCAGTCAGGTGAGCGTCAGACTCTTGACTTTGACTCAGGTCATGATCCCAGGTTCGTGGGATCAAGGCCCAAATCAAGCTCTACACTGAGCATGGAGCCTGCTTGAGATACTCTCTCTCTCCCTCTCTCTCTCTCTCTCTGTTCTTCTCTGCTCACTCTCTCTCTGACTAGAAAGTTAAAGAAAAAAAGAAATGAAGATGATAAATTTAAGCTCAGCCTCAAAGAAAGGGCAAAGAGAAGGAAAGAGCATTCAGAAAAAGAGAGGGCAAAGCACTAAGGGTACTTGGGAACTTGAGATTAACTTAGAACCTACAGAGGATCAAGGGGAATAGGCAGAGAACGTTAGAGAAGGAGGAGAAGAGCCATTTGTCGATATGAGTAGACAAAGTTTGAAAAAATATAATTATGAAAAATTTTCCCATAATCCTATATATAAGGTTCCCAGCCAGGCATGCCTTGTAAACAAAATCTTATTTCTTATACAGAATAGAACATAGTTGCTGAACCCAACTTTAAACATTTTACTACCAGATTTCAAACTTGAACATTCACAATTTTACAGCCACTGAACAGAAGCTGTGGTATAAGAATTAAAATTTAGGCCTTACATGTAAAAAGGAGATAATTTCAGAACAGTTTCCCTACTCACTTATCAGTGATATTTATAGCTTCTAATTCTGTTTTAAGGGTTAACACTAGGAAACATAACAGGATCAGTTCCGGGACGGATGTCAAAGGGCCCGGATTCAAGGAAAGAGATCACTTCAATCTAGCTTTTACAAAGTGGCAAAGCCAGTGCCTCCATTTTATTTCTAAAAATAGAGCAAAATCTCCATTTTTTTTTAACCTGTCAAAACTGATATTAGATAACGAGATACTCAAGCAGGGATAAATATACATTTTACTCCATTTCCTCACAGTAGAATGAAAAAGGATAGACTATATGATCTCTAATATCCCTTCCAGTATTAACATCCTAACCAGTGAAAGTGAAAAACTGAAACCCAGACACAGGCTTACAGCAATAGAAATGGGGTGTGTGTGTGTGTGTGTGTGTGTGTGTGTGTGTGTGTGTTGTGTGCAATGTGTGTGGTGTGTATGTATACACGTCCATATCTATATTTGTGCCATGAGATGACAGCAGGAAACTAACTTGGCTTTAGCTGTTCTTCCTTCTGTTAGGAAAATTTCCCTTGGCTTTTTTTTCCTTTTAATGTTTATTTATTTGTTTTGAGTGACAGAGAAGGAGAGAGTGAGTAGGAGGGACAGAGAGTGAGAGAGAGAATCCCAAGCAGGCTCCACACTGTCAGCACAGAGCCCAAAGTGGGGCTCGAACCCACAAACTATCAGATCATGACCTGAGCCAAAATCAAGGGTCAGATGCTCGGCTGACTGAGCCACCCCAGTGCCCCTGACATTGTCTTTTTAACACAGTCTCCACAGGGTTCTCAATCTCCCTCTCTCTCTCTCCCCTAATTTAAAGACCACCTTTTCATTAAATTATGGAATATGTCAAATGTTCACAAACCCATCACACACAAGTTCAACAAGATTTTCCGTACTTCCTTCAACTATCCCCCCATTCTACTGTCTTCCTCCCTCCCTTTCCACTGAATTTTAAAGCAAATCCCAGACACTGTATAGTTTCACTCCTTATACATAGATGTACTCATCTAAAAAATATGTGCTTATTCTTACATAATCAGAATGCTATTATGAAACTTAAAATTAATTTCTTGGAGTCATATCATGTCTCTTTTCAATGTTTTTAAGCAAGAATAGTGGCAATATTTTACATAATTTACAAGTTAACAAAAAATGATACTTGAATAATAAACCAGAGGTTTCTGATATGGCATTGTTATAAAAATGGCTTTAGAAAAGCATAGATTGTAATTAGAAGTTGGAAGACTTGAGGATTGTTTTCCCATGAATTTTATTCCATCCCGTCACTGTTCTATGCTTCAGTTCCAATAACCCCAGAACGATACTGTTACCTGAAAGTGCTCTCCTGAAGATTAAAGAAATAGCATCTGTTAATCTCATCAAGTTCATTGAGGCAGGATGGGGCTGGGTGCTGGTAAATGGAGCAGATGAATGTGAGGCATATACACTTTTTTTTCTTCAATGTTGAAAAGTAATCACAGAGAGCCTTGTCTCCTTCGGTGCACGTACCGATACTTCAGAGCACGTGTGGCACGTGGAAATCCTATTAAGCGTGATCGCGTGGATTTAGGTAGGAAAGTCATGCCAGAAACTACCTCTTAGTAACCTTGGGAAGATGCCTACAGCTCTGGGAAGAGACATATAAATAAATTTCCATGTCATTCAGATCCTAGATATCTGGGGAACAAGGATTTAGAAAAAAGAGTCACGTTGATAATTATTCCAGAAGAAAACAAGTCACTTTGTCAGTAAATAGTAAAGACATTCACATTACCCAGCTATTCTGCTTTCAGCAATTTATCCTAAAGGAAGAAACATAGATGTAGGCAAAGATCCATTTACAAGGTCATTTGTATCGGTACTGTTTGTAGTGACAAACATTTTAAAATAACCTTTAAATATTCAGCAATAAACTGGTTGAGTAACTTTGTAGCCATTTAGAAGTCCCTAGTAGGAATACATCGACTAACTTGTTAATGTTTTGACATTATCTTTCATGAAAAATATGTTATAAATCAGTACCAGGGCACCTGGCTAGCTCAGTCCATGGAGCATGTGACTCTTGATCTCATGGTTTAAGTTTGAGCCCTACACTGGGTGTAGAGATTACTTAAAATTAAAATATCTTTTAGGAGCACCTGGTGGCTCAGTCGGTTAAGTGCCTGACTTTGGCTAAGGTCATGATCTTGTGGTTCATGAGTTCAAGCCCTGCATTGGGTTCTGCACTTATGTGGAGCCTGCTTGCAATTCTCTCTCCTTCTCCCTCTACCCCTCCCCTGGTCATGCTTCTCTCTCTCAAAATGAGAGATATATGCATCTGCACACACACACACACACACACACACACACACACACTCAGAGAAACAATATTAGACAGAGAGTTAATATAATGCTAATAGTAATCATTTTTTTAAGTAGAATGCAAAAATGTTTTGTCTCTAGATTTTTGCAGCATGTATATACAAAACTTATGTAAAACTTATGTAAAAAACTTATGTAAAAAAAACTTTTAAAAACTCTACTATTGATCTGGCAACATGGAAGAATGACCTACAGTAAAATGCCATGCCATCCAGAGAAATAACCCATGAAAGGAAAATAGGAGAGGGGAAAGCAAATCCTTCAGAAACACAGAGTGATGTGAAATCTTGCCTGGGAGACACATGAATAGATGATGCTTACGGTTGTGGGCACAGTAGAAATAGGACCTAGCAACAGGTACTAAACACCACGAGCTTAGATTTTAATACCACACAAGGGCAGGAGATGCACAGAGTTCCTGGTTAGGTGGTAAATTCAAAATAAAGAAAATATACTTGAACAAATGAACTCCATTCACACATCAGGACTGGCCCCTCAAGAATTTGTTCTTTTGGAAGAGTCTGAAAGAGATTTTGAAACAAGTATGTTTAAAATTATTAAAGAGCTTTCTAAAAGGAAAGAATAGGACATTATGAAAAAAAGAACAGGAGGATTGGAAAAATAAAATATACAGAAAAAATTTAAAGTTATTAAAACAAAAAACTCCATAGATAGATTCTTTCCCCCAAAAAAGTTCAGTAGATAAAATAAATAAACTTGCAATGAAGAGACTGTTAGAAATCTGCAAGAAAGGGGGTGCCTGGGTGGCTCAGTCGGTTGACCCTCCGACTTCGGCTCAGATCATGATCTCACAGTTCATGGGTTCGAGCCCCACGTCAGGCTCTGAGCTGTCAGCAGCTCAGAGACAGCTTAGAGCCTGGAGTCTGCTTCGGATTCTGTGTCTCACTCTCTGCCCCTCCCCCTCTCATGCTCTGTCTCTCTGTCTCAAAAATAAATAAAACATTTTAAAAAATTAAAAAAAAAAAAGAAATCTGCAAGAAAGCACTGGAAAATTAACCAGAAAGAGTCCAAAAAGATAAAGAAATGTAAGAAAAAGGTGCAAAAGAGGCTAAGAGATATGTTGGATAAAAGGAAAATGTCCAAGAGACATATAAAAAGGGGAAGGAGAGACTATAGAGGATGAGGTAAAAGCAATACTTAAAAAGAATATGTCAAAGGTTTCCTGAATTGATGACAGACATGAATCCACATATCCAATGAATCTCAGTGAGTCCCAGACAGTACTGTACACACAGCCCACACACATATTTCTAAACCCATTGTAATGACACTGCGGGACACTAAGGAAAAAATTCTTTAAAACAGCTGGGAGGGGGGAGAATTTCTACAAAGGAAAAGCAAAACTAAAACAGTTGACACCAGAAGATAATGGATATTGTTTCCAAAGCGTTTCAGGAAAATTACTGTCAGATTAAAGCTTTCTACCCAGGGAAACTGTCATTCAAGAATAAGAACAAAATCAAAGCACTTGAAGACAAAGAGACTGACACAGTTTAGCATCTCCAGAACTTGGTAAGAAACAAATTGATCCTAGAAGAAAGAAACAGGAGCAAGAACAATGGTACACAGAGAATTCTGGTTGCCCGTGTGTAGATCTAAATGAGCTCTGACTAAAACTAAGATACCAACAACGCAGAGGAGGCGGCAGGGATGGGAAGGAACAAAGTGCACCTGAAAGACTGGGCAACAATAAAACACATCAGATGAGGGATTATTAGAGTCGAAGCAATTATAGGGCCTTTCATAATTCAGGAGAAGGAGAGAAACACATATTAACCTTAGACTTTAAGTCAAGGATGTACGGTAAATACAAGAGTTACCAAAAAAAAGTAATATAGAACTTCTAAACCAGTAGAATGAAAAGGACGATTAAGAAAATTTCATTCAGTCAATAGAAGACAGGAAAGAAGCAATGAGAAAAACAAACAACTACAAGAGAAGATTTGGTTAATAGGAAATGTAAAGGAAGAAGAGGGAAAAATCCAAATCTAACAGCAAACACAATACAGTATCATACATAAATTAATTCCAGACAAAGAAGACTCATAGGCACAACCCCACCCCCAAAATTATTATAAATAATCATGGAAAAGCTTCCCATCCCACTGAGTAGATCTCACATAATGCTAATAATAAAACCAGAGAATAACAACACAAAAAAGAAAAAGCATAGGCCAATCTCTTTTGTAAACATGGATGTAAAAATACTAAACAAAATATTGGCAAAACCAAACCAGAGTGTACATTTTTAAATAGGAAAAAAAAGTCCTTGCATTATTACAGGAATAAAAGAATACAAGAATCTATTAGTTGACAAGAAAAATCTATTCACATAATTCCCCATATAAAGAGATTAAAGTACAGAAACTATCTGACCTTCTTAATGGATGCAAGAAAAAGATTTGATAGAATTAGCATAATCATAATTTTAAAAAGAAAAAGCCTTAGCAAACTTGGACAAAAGCTTCTTTATTTTTACATTTTTAAAAAAGTAGTCTCTATGCTCAAAGTGGGGCTTGAACTTACAACCCTGAGATCAAGAGTTGCATGCTCCACCAACTGAGCCACCCAGGCACCCTGAGAACTTCTTTAGTGAGAGTATCAACAGGGTGCTTGGGTGGCTCAGTCAGTTAAGTGTCTGACTTCGGCTCAGGTTATGATCTCACGGTTGGTGGGTTCGAGCCCCGTGTCAGGCTCTGCGCTGACAGCCAGCTCAAAGCCTGGAGCCTGTTTCAGATTCTGTATCTCCCTCTCTCTCTGACCCTCCCCTGCTCACGCTGTCTCTCTCTCTCTCTCTCCCTCCCTCTCTCTCTCTCTCTCATTCTGTATCTCCCTCTCTCTCTGACCCTCCCCTGCTTACGCTGTCTCTCTCTCTCTCTCTCAGAAATAAATAAAACATTAAAAAAAAATTTTTTTTAAAAAGAGTGTATCAAAAAACTACAGCAGGGGCGCCTGGCTGGCTCAGCTGGTGGGCCATGTGACTCTTGATCTCAGGGTGGTGAGTTCAAGCCCACGTTGGGTGTAGAGGTTACTTAAAAAATAAAATCCTAAAAAAAAAAAAAAAAAAAATGTAAAAATCCTACAGCAAACATCACACTAATGCTAAATTTTTTTAGAAGTGTTCCACTTAATCAGAAATAAGATCCTTATGCATTATGCTTCCATCAGGGAGGTCCTATCCAACACAAGAAAAATAAAAGATATGAAGGGAAAAAAAAGTTTGTGTCCTAAATTCATTGTTCTACCCCTGGAATAGCAAAGGGTACTTGAATCAAAGTCAAGTCAGCCCTGTAATTGCTGGCAATTGTTAACTATGATCTTGGGCAGAGTGGGGGTAAAGGACTCAGGGAAGTCTGTTGACCACGGTGCTTTGAGAAAACAAGCTCTTAATTAGCTCTGACATCTTGTTAAGCAGATAAAGAGAAGGTTAATAAAAACAGGCCTGTGGTTATAAAATTTAAGTTAATCTGTCATAAAGTCCTCATGAGTTCTCCTGTAATATTAATAGTGCTTTTAATTGTTTCAGGAACTGTTGATTCATAAGTCCATTACTGGAACATCTTAGTTGTAGGAAAGTGACAATGTCTGCTATGGAAAATAGATCACTTAAAGTTGCAACTTTTACTTGCATGGGCAGTTGATGTTTCCCTGCCAACTTCAGGGATTGTTAATTCACTACGATTCCACATAGCTCACCTTGACAATTCAGCCATGCATAAGAGGAACAAAGCTAAAGATATTTTTCTCCTTAAGGAAAGGTATATTTCAAGTGAAAGCAGTCACTAGTGAATGAAAACACAATGCAGAGTTCTATCAAATATTGAAAGAAGAAATAATACAAGAATATCAAGACAATTTGGAAGAAAAACAAGGTGGGCGTGATTGTAATTAATCAAAACAAATTATAAATTTATAGTAACTAAGTGTCTTATCAGTACAGAGATAAGCAATAGACCAATGATATAGAAAAGAGGGAGCCTAGGAAGAAACCCATGTTTCTTATGAAACTTGAGATAATAAAGATGGCATGGCAAATCAATGGGGAAAAAATAGTGTTTTAGATCCACATGAAAAATTACAATAACTTCTCCATTCTACACATCATATGCCATATGCTGGAATACAGAAGAACAAGAAAGAAGAAAGAAGGAGGAGGAGGAGGAGGAAGACAAAGAGGAAGAAGAAGAGGAGGAGGAGGAGGAAGAAGAAGTAGTAGAAGAACAAAGGAGAAGAAGAAGGAGAAGGAAGAAGGAGAAGGAAGAAGAAATAAAAAGAAATAAGAAGAAATAAAAAAAATAAAAATAAAAATAAATCCAGATTTATTCCAAACCTAAAGAGAAAAAGTAAAACTTTAAACTTCTAAAACTTAAAAAAAATTTTTTTAAATAAATTTCTGAGAGAGAGAGAGAGCGAGAGAGCGAGAGAGAGCGTGAGCAGGGGAGAGTCAGAGAGGGAGACACAGAATCCAAAACAGGCTCCAGGCTCTGAGCTGGCTGTCAGCACAGAGCCCGACGCGGGGCTCAAATCGATGAACTATGAGATCATGACTTGAGCTGAAGTCAGACACTTAACCAACTGAGCCACCCAGGTGCCCCATAAACTTCTAAAAACTTTTAGACAAAAGTACAGGATAATATATTTGAGAGCTCAGGATATGGACAAAGTTCTTTAATAAGACAATAAAAACACAAATCATACAGGACTGCTACATTTGATGGCACTAAAATAAAACACTTCTGTATGAGAAAAACAGCACACTCCCAAACACAGACCAGGAGGAGATAGTTATAAAAAACAACAAAAAGAGGGAGAGGCAACAGGGGGTTTGGGGATGACAATCTAATAGAAAAATATCAAAAATATTCACTATTAGATTAAACCACATCAAAATTACCAATACATACCAGTTTTTGGCAAAAAATGCAATTTCCTATACGGAAAACTAGCAGCAGAAAGGGTGATAAAAATCAAAAGAGATACCATTTAAGACCTTTCAGATTGGTCATCAGGATTTGCAAAATTATGTGGAAACACAAACTCTTATACAATTGCAAAAGAAAGCACAGATCGATACAAGGACTGTGGTAATATCTCGTAAAACCGAACAGGCATATCCTAAGGCCACACAATTTCACCCCTACATTATCCGATAAATTCTTGCACACGCTCACACGGGGACAACCTAAGAATATTGTATTCAGGTTCTATAGAGAAACAGAACCCTAGGGTGTGTGTGGCGAGGTGTATGTGTGTATAAAGAGAATTATTGTAAGTATTTGGCTCATGCCATTATAGAGGCGGAGAAATTTCAAACTAGACAGTCAGCAAGCTGAAGATACAGGAGAGCCGATGTGCAGTTCTGGTCCAAGTCTGAAGGCTTGAGATCTAGGAAAGCCCGTGGTATGGGTGCAAAAGCCAGCAGATTCGAGACCCAAGATATACTCTATATATATTGTAGATATTCACTACAGTATTATTTGTAATATCATAAACTTGAAAAAAAATAATCTTTTGTAAATTTTGTTTCTTTTTTCAAGATTTTATTTATGTATTTTTATGTAATCTTCTGGTAGGAACCCCTCCCTAAGGAGAGAGAAAAAAAATGAAGAGAGGAGAGAAGACTTCAAGGTCACCTAGATATGGGTCCAGCTGCCTACATCCCCCATGTTCTTGTAAACTGAAACAACTTAATCAGACTACATGTTTATGTGTGTTATCATATATGGGAGACAAAGAAATAGAAAATGTATAAAAAAAACTATGCCATGTGATGTGGACCGCTCAGTTCTTTTGGGTACGAACCCAACTGAGCGGTGCCGGCACGAATAAAGTTGCTTCCTGGAAAGAAAAGTCTCGGTGTCACGACTCTCTGAGCGAGAATCCTGCAATACCTGGGGGCTCGCCCGGGACTCGGAGACGGTGCATTGCCACCTCCCTTGCCACCAGGGTATGAGCCTCGGAGCACCGGGAGAAGCGACCTCACCTGGCGCCAGCGGACCTCTTGATCCGTAGGGGACTAGTCTATCCCGGCGGGCTGGGGCGAGGGCCCTGTGTGCGCTAACGGAACCCGAGGCCCAGGAACCAGCTTAAGGAGCGCCGCCCATCTGACTGGTAAGAACCCGGGTTCATTTTGGTGGACCTGCCCCTAAGAGGCAGAAGGAGAGCCTGATCACCTCCCAGAGTGGCACTAGTAAGTCCACAAGGGAAGAGGAACGAAGCTGCAACTCTAAGGCGCTGGATGGAGGGCGGAGGGCTGGAGTCGTTATGTGAGTGTGTGTGACTGAGATGGACAACGGGAAGGTTCCAACCTGACCAAGGGCCGAAGCGAGTGTTGAGTCCTGATCCGCAGTTCCGTGGCGACCTCATATGGCTTAAGGCGGCGTCAGACTTCCTTGGGAGTCTGATCCTGGTCAGGGATTGAAACTGAACCCTCCAATGCTAAGAGGATCCTGAAATATCTCCGAGAGGAGAGCGGCCGGAAACGGACAAAGCGGGTGTGCGTCCTTTCCAACCTGGTCCTCCTCCTTCCCTGGTCTTCCCCTTCTTGTGCGTGAAAGTCGTCTGTTAGGGGGAGGAAATGGGTGGAAAGCAGAGTAAACCGACTCTCCTAGAGTGTATGTTGAGGAATTTCAAAAAGGGATATTCAGGAAATTATGGTGTAAAATTAACTCCTGAAAACTCCTAACATTCTGTGAAATTGACTGGCCATCTTTTGGGGTGGGCTGGCCCTCTGGGGGCTCACTTGATAAGGAACTAGTTGGCCGAGTACTCAGGGTCATTGCAGGGGACCCAGGCCACCCTGACCAATTTCCTTATATTGACTGTTGGCAAGACCTGGTCCTGTCCCGGCCTCCTTGGCGAAAAGTCTGTATTGAAGAGAGCTGTAAAGTAATCCTGTCTCGCTTCATGGCTTCCTCCAAATACCAGCCAGAGGTTAAAAAGCCCATACTGTCAGAAGAACCTGAAGAAACCCCGCCACCATATGTCCCACTGTACCCCTCCCTGCCGCCTGTGCCTCCAGCAGCCCTAACTGCAGAAGCCTCATCGGAGTCTGCCCCCAGCCCCAAAGCCTTACCACCCCTCGCACCACCGACCTCCCCAAGTGTGACTGACTCACCGAAACCACCAGTCTTAACCCCCCATACACCTCCTGAACAGCCGCACCTAGGAGTCCAACAGATGCCGCTGAGGGACACTAGACCCCCAAGCCTATGCACAGGCTCACTTCCCGGGGGAGGACTCCAAATGGGACCCAAATGACTTAAGTATAGAAGGAGGGCTTACAAGAATTGAGCGATATCAAGAAGCTCTTCTAAATGGTGTAAAGAATGCGGGGGGGAGGGAGGGGAGGCCATAAATATGAGAAAAACATCAGAAATGCTCCAAGGACCGGAGGAAAGCCCAAGCCAATTCTATGAGAGATTATGTGAGGCATTCCGTCTCTATACTCCCTTTGATCCAGAAGCGCCCGCCAACCAGAGGATGATTAATGCGGCTTTCGAAGGCCAGGCCCAGGGAGATATTCGGCGCAAGCTGCAAAAACTACAAGGTTTCACTGGCATGAATATCAGTCAGTTGCTAGAAGTAGCAACCCGGGTGTTCATCAGCCGTGACCAGGCAGCACGGAAGAACACCGAAAGATGCAAAAACAGGCAGATTTGTTAGCTGCCGCTTTGGCGGAGCAGTCAAGACATCCCCAGAAGAAAGCCCCGCAGAGAAAGGGCCAAATCCAGAAAGGAGAGCAGCGGGGAGGAGGGTCTTGCCCTAGATCAAAACTAGCCTGGAATCAATGTGCTTTGTGCCGTCAGGAGGGCCACTGGAAAGGTGAGTGCCCCCAGCGACCAGATGATTCTCAGCAAAGTCCTAAGCAGAAATAAAGGGGCCATGTGGTCCAGGGCCGGTACCAACTTGCCCCGCAGCCTCATGGGGCCCCCAAGAATGATTTTGTGGGGCTCATGGAGGACTATGAGGAGGACTAGGCCAGACCAGGCTCTATTTTGCTAGGCCCCCGAGAGCCCATGGTCAGAATGAAGGTGGGGGGCCGACCCATTGACTTTATGGTAGATACTGGAGCAGAGCACTCAGCAGTGACCCAACCCGTGGGCCCCCTCTCACAGAGACAAGCCACCGTTGTGGGGGCCACAGGCGATCAGATACTTCGTCCCTTCCTGTTACCTCGACGATGCAATTTAGGTGGCCACGAAGTCATCCATGAATTTCTGTACCTCCCTGACTGCCCCGTGGCTCTAATGGGCCGTGACCTACTGGGAAAACTACAGGCCCAAATCACTTTCAACTCCCAGGGACAGGCTGCTCTGACCCTCTGAAAACCAAAGGCAAAGATTATGACTCTCACCATTCCCCAGGGGGAGGAATGGCGTCTCCATAGCCTCAAGGAAAAACCGCAATCGGAGCCTGATCTTCCTTTTAAGGTCCCAGGGGTGTGGGCTGAAGATCACCCACCAGGACTGGCGCGAAACATACCCCCTGTAGTTGTTGAACTAACGCCTAGGGCAAAGCCCACCCACCAGAGACAGTGCTTCATCCCTTGCAAGGCACAGGTCGGGATCCAAAAGCACCTGGAAAGACTTTTAGAGTATGGGATCCTCAGGCCGTGTCAGTCGCCCTGGAACACACCCCTCTTGCCTGTTCAAAAACCAGGCACAGATGATTACCGGCCAGTTCAGGACCTGAGAGCAGTAAACCAGGTGACTGTCACCATACACCCAGTGGTCCCGAACCCCTATACACTTTTGGGGCTCAGTCCTGCTGAAGCCACTTTCTTCACCTGTTTGGACCTTAAGGATGACTTTTTCTGCATCCGCCTGGCCCCGCAGAGCCAATTGATTTTTGCCTTCCAATGGGAGGACCCTAAAAATGGTGACGGGGCCAATTAACCTGGACCAGGTTACCTCAAGCGTTCAAAAACTCCCCAACCATTTTTGGCACTGCATAGCCTCTGACTTAGAAGCCTTCCCAGCAGATCAATATGACTGTGTCCTGCTTCAGTATGTGGATGACTTGCTATTAGCTGGGAAGTCCCGGGAGGGTTGCATGGAAGGGACTCGGCAGCTCCTTACCCTCCTATGGAAAGCCGGCTACAAGGTCTCAAGAAAAAAGGCCCAGATCTGTCAAGAAAGGGTTAAATATCT
>NW_024080823.1:2202269-2205441 GCF_003009895.1 Hyaena hyaena | reverse complement strand
TGTGCTTTGTGCCGTCAGGAGGGCCACTGGAAAGGTGAGTGCCCCCAGCGACCAGATGATTCTCAGCAAAGTCCTAAGCAGAAAAAAAGGGGCCATGTGGTCCAGGGCCGGTACCAACTTGCCCCGCAGCCTCATGGGGCCCCCAAGAATGATTTTGTGGGGCTCATGGAGGACTATGAGGAGGACTAGGCCAGACCAGGCTCTATTTTGCTAGGCCCCCGAGAGCCCATGGTCAGAATGAAGGTGGGGGGCCGACCCATTGACTTTATGGTAGATACTGGAGCAGAGCACTCAGCAGTGACCCAACCCGTGGGCCCCCTCTCACGGAGACAAGCCACCGTTGTGGGGGCCACAGGCGATCAGATACATCGTCCCTTCCTGTTACCTCGACGATGCAATTTAGGTGGCCACGAAGTCATCCATGAATTTCTGTACCTCCCTGACTGCCCCGTGGCTCTAATGGGCCGTGACCTACTGGGAAAACTACAGGCCCAAATCACTTTCAACTCCCAGGGACAGGCTGCTCTGACCCTCTGAAAACCAAAGGCAAAGATTATGACTCTCACCATTCCCCAGGGGGAGGAATGGCGTCTCCATAGCCTCAAGGAAAAACCGCAATCGGAGCCTGATCTTCCTTTTAAGGTCCCAGGGGTGTGGGCTGAAGATCACCCACCAGGACTGGCGTGAAACATACCCCCTGTAGTTGTTGAACTAACGCCTAGGGCAAAGCCCACCCACCAGAGACAGTGCTTCATCCCTTGCAAGGCACAGGTCGGGATCCAAAAGCACCTGGAAAGACTTTTAGAGTATGGGATCCTCAGGCCGTGTCAGTCGCCCTGGAACACACCCCTCTTGCCTGTTCAAAAACCAGGCACAGATGATTACCGGCCAGTTCAGGACCTGAGAGCAGTAAACCAGGTGACTGTCACCATACACCCAGTGGTCCCGAACCCCTATACACTTTTGGGGCTCAGTCCTGCTGAAGCCACTTTCTTCACCTGTTTGGATCTTAAGGATGACTTTTTCTGCATCCGCCTGGCCCCGCAGAGCCAATTGATTTTTGCCTTCCAATGGGAGGACCCTAAAAATGGTGACGGGGCCAATTAACCTGGACCAGGTTACCTCAAGCGTTCAAAAACTCCCCAACCATTTTTGGCACTGCATAGCCTCTGACTTAGAAGCCTTCCCAGCAGATCAATATGACTGTGTCCTGCTTCAGTATGTGGATGACTTGCTATTAGCTGGGAAGTCCCGGGAGGGTTGCATGGAAGGGACTCTGCAGCTCCTTACCCTCCCATGGAAAGCCGGCTAGAAGGTCTCGAGAAAAAAGGCCCAGATCTGTCAAGAAAGGGTTAAATATCTTGGCTTCCACTTACCTCAGGGGCAGCGTCAGCTCAGCCCAGAGAGAAAGCAGGCCGATTATTCTATCCCGACTCCCACAACCATCGCCAGGTTCGAGAGTTTCTCGGGCCTGCAGGTTTCTGTAGGATCTGGATACCTAACTTTTCAGTCCTGACAAAACCCCTCTGAGGCTACAAAGGGGGGAGAAAGGGAACCCCTGATATGGGAGTCAGTACAACAAAAGGCTTTTGAGGAAATAAAGCGTGCACTTACTAATGCGCCTGGTTTAGGGCACCCAGACATGACCAAGCCCTTTTGTCTGTATGTCCATGAGCGCACTGGTATTGCAGTGGGAGTACTGACTCAGATGTTGGGACCATGGCATCGCCCGGTGGCATATCTCTCCAGGCAACTTGACTCTGTGGCCCAAGGCTGGCTCCCCTGCCTACGAGCACTAGCAGCCACAGCCCTTTTAGTGTCTGAGGCTGACAAGTTAACTATGGGACAGGAATTAACAGTCCGAGTGCCACATTAGGTATTAACATTAATGGAATACAAAGGACAATACTGGCTCACCAACGCCAGGATGGTCAGGTATCAGGGAATGCTATGTGAGAACCCGCACATTCACCTTGAAGTAGTATGGACCCTGAACCCTGCAATCCTATTGCCTGTCGGGCCAGGCCAGCCAGACCATGACTGCATTGAAGTCATGGACGAGGTATTCTCCAGCAGACCAGACTTGCGTGACCAGCCTCTCAAAGACCCCGATGCTGAATATTTCACTGACGGTAGTAGTTTTATAGAAAGTGGGGAGCATCTTGCAGGATATTCCGTGGTGACTCTAAACTCTGTCATTGAAGCAGAGGCCCTGCTGAAGGGGACTTCGGCACAAAAGGCAGAGCTAATTGCTTTAACCCGAGCCCTCCAACTTGCAGCAGGGATTCGTGTTAATATATACACACTCTAAATACATCTTCATCACTCTCCACGTACATGGGGCCTTGTTTAAGGAGAAGGGTCTAATAAACTCAGGAGGAAAGGAAATAAAATATGGTAAGGAGATCCTTGAACTCTTAGATGCCGTATGGGCCCCTAAATGTGTGGCAGTCATGCATTGCCGGGGACATCAAAGAGGAGACACCACGGCTGCACTGGGAAACCGAAAGGCTGACCGAGAGGCAAAGCTAGCAGCTTCCAAAGGAGCAATAAAATCGGCTTTAACTGCCGCACTGTTCCCTAACCCACTGACAGAACGGGACCCTAATTACTCACACCATGAAAGTACTTGGTTTAAGACTGAGAGTGGCAACTACCTCCCAGGTGGATGCTGGAAATTTGAAGACGGCCGAATAGCAATTCCTGAGGCCTTAGCTCCAGCCTTTGTTAAGCAGTTCCATCAGGAAACTCACATCGGCTGGACAGCCCTTGAAACATTAAGCCAGTATTTTTACATCCCTCGGCTCTCCAGCATAGCCCAAGCAGTATGTGAGCAATGTGAAACCTGCGCCCGAAACAACCCACGTCAGGGGCCCAAGGCCGCCTCTGGAGTACAGAGCGTTGGGGGAGCCCCCTTTGAAAATGTGATGGTGGACTTCACGGAGCTCCCCCGGGTTCGGGGATGTAAATACCTGTTGGTGTTTGTATGTACTTTCTCAGGCTGGGTAGAAGCTTTCCCTACCCAAACAGAAAAGGCAATGAAGTGGCCCAACTCCTTCTCAAGGAAATTATCCCACGATTTGGGATACCTATCACTATTGGTTCAGATAACGGGCCAGCGTTTGTAGCTGAGGTGGTGCAGCTGGTGGCAAAGGGGCTAAAGATAACCTGG